>NC_134690.1:165960402-166045402 GCF_050947455.1 Rhinoderma darwinii | reverse complement strand
TCAGAACCCCAGGCTTCTAGAGTTTCAAATATATTAGACCATTTGTCTCCCAGTGTTTTTAACAAAAATCTATTATCCCCCAGGCCAACCCAGTCGTGGGACTGTTGGTACTAAGAAGCTAAAAAGTACTCCCTCCAATCAGAAAGGGCAAAGCCCCCCTTTGGTTACCGGGAGGGTTAGAACAGAGTATTTAATGCAATATTTTTTTTTGTCGTCCCAAATTAGGTCATTAGAGATATCTTCTACAGTTTTAAACATTTTTCCCGGCAACCGAGTATTGGACCTTAATCAATTTTGGGTTTTTGAAAACAATTCCTCGAATGAAGAATTTTAGGGAATCCTATAAATAATATCGCTGAATCCGGGAAACCCGAGTTGGCTACCAGAAACACTGACAATTCATTATCTATCTTGTGGAATGGAATTTAAGACTGATGGAAAAATCTTGTATACAGTGGATATAAAAAGTCTACACATTCCTGTTAAAATGCCAGGTTTTTGTCATGTTACGAGATCAGTCCAAGATGAATAATTTCAGAACTTTTTCCACCTTTAATGTCACCTATAATCTGTACAATTGTATTGAAAAACAAACTGAAATTTTTTAGGGTGGAAAAATAAAAATAAAGAACAAAAATAATGTGGTTGCACACAATAAAACTAATACTTTGTTGAATTACCCTTTGACTTTATGACAGCATTTAGTCTTTTTGGGTAGAAGTCGATCAGCTTGGCACATCTGGACTTGGCAATTTTTGCCCACTCTTCCTTGCAAAAGTGCTCCAAATCTGTCAGATTACGAGAGGATCTCCTGTACACAGCCCTCTTCACGTCACCTCACAAATTTTCAATGGGATTCAGGACTTGCCTCTGGCTGGGCGATTCCAAAACGTTGATCTTCTTCTGGTGAAGCAATTCTTTTGTTGATTTGGAGGAATGCTTTGGGTCGTTGTCATGCTGAAAGGTTAAATTCCTCTTCATCTTCAGGTTTTTAGCAGAGGCCTGCAGGTTTTGTGCCAATATTGACTGATATTTGGAACTGTTCATAATTCCCTCCACCTTGACTAAAGCCCAAGTTCCAGCTGCAGAAAAACAGTCCCAAAGCATAATGCTGCCTCCACCATGCTTCACTGTGGGTATGGTGTTCTTTTGGTGATGTGCAGTGTTGGCTTTGCCCCAAACATACCTTTTGGAATTATGGTCAAAAAGTTCAACCTTGGTCTCATCAGACCATAACACGTTTTCCCACATGCTTTTGGCAGACTTGATGTAGGTCTTTGCAAAACATAGTTGGGCTTGGATGTTCTTCTTTGTTAGAAAAGGCTTCCGTCTTGCCACCTTACCCCACAGCCCAGACCTATGAAGAATACCAGAGATTGTTGTCACATGCACTACACAACCAGTACATGCTAGAAAGACCTGCAGCTCCTTTAATGTTGCTGTAGGCCTCTTGGTAGCCTCCCAGACCAATTTTCGTCTTGTCTTTTCATCAAGTTTTGAGGGACGTCCAGTTCTTGGTAATGTCACTGTTGTACCAAATATAATCCACTTCTTGATGACCGTCTTCACTGTGTTCCATAGTATACCTAATGCCTTAGAAATTCTTTGGTACCCTTCTCCTGACTGATGCCTTTCAACAACCAGATCCTTTTGATGTGTTGTAAGCTCTTTACAAACCATGGCTTTTGCTGCCACATGCAACAAAGAAAATGTCAGGAAAACCCTAATAGAACAGCTGAACTTTATAAGCGGTTACTCAAAATCACTTTAAATAATGGCAGCTGTGTACTGACTACTATTTAACATGAGTTTAAATGTGATTGGCTAAATCTGAACCACACCCCCAATTATAAGAGGGTGTTCACACTTATGCAACAACATTATTGTAGTTTTGTGATTTTTATTTTTCCCCTCTAAATGATTTCAGTTTGTTTTTCAATGGAATTGTACAGATTATGGGTCACATTATAAGGTGGGAAAAGTTCTGAAATGATTAATCTTGTACATATTTTTTGACATGACAAAAACCTGGCATTTTAACATGAGCGTGTGGACTTTTTATATCCACTGTACCTTACTAACCCGTCTCGGGGTCAGATCAAGCTCGGCCATAAGAGGAGCGTGGTCTGAGACCCCACGCGGTTCATAAGACACATTCTTTATATACTTCAACATTGGTTCATTAATGAAGGTAACGCCAATACTAGACATCACCTCCAAAGAACTTGTAAAGCATGAACATTTCTTAGCATGGGGGTTCCTCATCCGCCATATATCAAGCCAGCACAATTCAGATGTTAAACCTATTAGCTTAGTTGCTGACCCACTGTAACGTCCATGGCCGCGGACCGTCGATCTGACTCACCCCTCGACGGGCGCGGACATGGATCTGTGAGTGCTGGTCCGCATCTCCTCCCCAGGAGACGCAAGCATTCAAGTGCTCTGCCATGCACTGTGCCATAGCATGAAAATATGGTTCTAATTAGCCCTAAACACCCTGGAATATAAAAGGGACCCTGCCCTTTCACTCCTTGCTCGAGCGTTGTTTATATTCCTCGGTTAGTCTTGCAAATGGTCCCTTAGTCGTATCCTGTTCCCTGTGTTTCCGTGCCTTGCTACCTGTATCCTGTGCTGTTTTTCGTCCTGTGCCATCTCTAGTGTTGGAGCCGTGTTGTGTTGTCTACTACGCCTGTTTTACACCACGTCTGGTGTCATCTGCCACGTTTTGCATCACCTGCCACCAAGGTCCCATCTGTGCCTAAGCCGTTGATATTGTCTGGACTATTAAAGGTACCGTTGTGCTTGGACTTTATATTGACTTGGTACACTGTTGTTTGGCAAGCTACTACCCCGCTGTGGCGGTGCGGCCTAGTGGGTCCACATACCCACAGATCGTGACACCTATGTGATATTATTGGATTTTTTCTGAATCGATCTAACTCAGCATCCATGACTTCATTGAAACCTACGATTATTAGGAAGGGGTATTTTGATTTCGATATCAAATATTGGCAGACCACCTTGATCACACATGACAAAAAAGGGGGGGGGTGTATACTGCTGCCAGAACACAGGTTACTCCATGAAAACATTCATATAGGATGATATACCTTCCTTCTGTATTGATAAGGGTGTCATGAATCTGAGCGTCTACTTTCCTATGTATTAATATGGAAATTCCCCTGGAAAAAGACGTGTATACCAAATGGTAAGACTGGGCTATCCAGCCTCTCTGAAAGCTGCTAATTTTATCTTTGACCAAATGGGTCTCCTGAAGACATAATCGCGGGGAGGTAATTCCTAATTAAATTTAAGATTGCGTACTGCTTTAGTCTTGCAGCAGCCCCCCTAATCTTCCATGACAAATAGCCAACAGGGGGTAAAAAAATCATCTCTGTCTCCCCCCACCCATCGACACCCACCCCCAAAACACCACACATAGCTCACGAATGCACCAACTACCAGTGCACCAGAAAACTCCTCAAATATCATCTACCTCTACCATCTCCACACCCATTGCAAACAAAGTTAGATAGAATAGGTCACCACTAGGGGACCCAGTATGCCAATAATAATGGTGAGAAACACAAAAAAAAAAAGTTCAAAGTACGGCCATTGCATCTCCTGGCTCTATCCTCCATATCGGTAAGCTTACTTTGTTGGAGTTTGACATCTTGTTTAAAGCAAACCTTTCACCTGCTCATACACATGAAGCTGAGTGAACCATGTCATAGGCACTGCTGTACAAACCTTGTCTCACTTAGAATTTTTTTTTAATCCTCCTCCGTTATTTAGATATTGGTGCCGCTATATTTGGCACCCAATATGCAAATAACCCCCTGAACTGTCAATAGGGTGTTTCTTTATTTCAAAATTGCATGGGGGCGTGTTACTTATCGCTCTGACACTGTTGAATCATCATCGCTGCTGAGTTCCTCCATTGCTGCCAAGGTCCTCCATCGCTCACGAGCTCACGCTGTGAGTACAGCTGAAGATGAATGAAGAGAAGCGTATGACGCTGATTGGTCAGTGTCATACACTTCTCTTTACAATGCCCACTTGCTCAAAAGTTTAAAAAAAAAACGTCCAGTTGGGCATTTAGAAGAAATTAGCATAAAACGAAAAATATACATAACTCCGTCAAAAATAAACGTTTTAAAAAAAAACAAAAAAAAACCAAAACTTTTGTTATCTACATTGCAGCGACTATCACATTATGTAGGAGATCGGGCACTTATTAACTCGTGACAGAGCCTCTTTAAGCAAACACCGCAGTTAATAAGGAAGTAGGTAGATCTCAGTAGTGTGCCACTTGGCATACACTTCCAGCATACTCCTCCAGCCCCATCAAACAGCCACCAGAGTCCCACAACAATCCTGCCGAACCTCATTGCATACCTGCAGCAAACAACATGCTCTGAACAGGTGAGGAGGGGAGAGACGAGAGAGAGCTCACGGAACACGCCTGCTCACATGATAATCCCACCACAGACAGGAAGTGCTGTAGGAGTATAGAAGCGATACGGGATCAGAGTAAAAATTAAGTCAGCGGTCATCACAGGGAGAGCGGTCAGGATGTGACAAACCACAGTAGAAGACATAATCCAGGAGATTAAATTACAAGTACCAGGTGACAAATCTGAAGTAAAAACACAGATTTACTAGCTTGGAGATGTAAATGGCCTATACAAGGCATATCTCCTGGCTGTTATACTGTTCAGTTGTCCCACAGTAAAACACAGTGGTTACACAAATAATTATTTATTGGAATAGGAGATATACCCAAGATGCGGGGACATCCACTTACGAAAATATGACAGTTGCTTAAGACAGAAATAGCTGCAGCCACAGGAGGAGATATATCAAAACTGGTGCACAGGAAAGGTGGAGTAGTTTGCCATGGCAACCAATCAGACTCCACCTCTAATTTTTCAGAGACCATGAAAGAAGCAACCCGATTGGTTGCGATTGTCAGCTACTCCACTTTTTCTTTGCACCAGTTTTGATATATCTTCCCCAATGTCTGTAGTCTGCAGCTATAGGGGCAGATACACTGCTCATATCTACAGGCACTTTAGGCAGAGTTACACACAACCCTTTACAGTCATATTTAGTTGGTGATAGAATTTGCATGATCCCTCAGTATCAAGGAAGTCAAGGGCACTTGTAAGGGGGATGAATATGGGTGAATGGAGTGTGTCTGTGGGTGTAATTGACATTTAGGTGTAATTTGTGTTTGGGGGTGTAATTTGTATGTATTCTTATTACCATGTCAGTGTCTCCGATGTCTGTATGCAGTTTTTGCATGTTCAGCATCCATGCTTATGAAGCCTGTGGAAATGGTTAAAGTGGAAAAAATAGGACCACCGGCGCTGCTATATGGAAGTAAGCAATATGAAGACTTAGGCAAACATCTAGATAAAGGACTTTAATGTCAAACAGGCTACGCGTTTCAACACCGAACCGGTGTCTTCCTCAGGCCAATACAGACTGTGCGGTTCCAGCCTATTTATACACACCAAAAAGGCAAAGAAAGACCGCCAGAACAAACAGGTTAAAGGTCACAGGAATAACGAAACAATAAATATCAACGAAAGTATACAAATGCAATGATCAAATACATTTAAAACATAAGAAAATGACAATGGTGGTAATTCGAACGGACTTCAAATATTACAACTGTGTATCAATTATACCAAATATGACTCGTATATGCAACAAAGATAAAAAATTTATCCAAACAGATTATTATACATAAATATTGTGGATATTCATTAAAGGGCAGTAGAATGATCGATTTGTCAAATAAAGATGAATGTTTTTTCTAAAGAAAGAGAATATTAAAATGAAATGAAAAAAACGCTGAAACAAGCGTCACTAGTTGTCAGAGCAACAGAAAAACTACGGCAGCCGAGGAGGGACAAAAACCAACGTTGGACCGCATAATGAACCGCACACTACAGCGGAGCTAGTAGTAGACGGGCACAGAAAGACTGAGATGTTACGAACAGTAAGTTATAGCAAATAAAGGGTAATTTGAATGCTATTGGATTAAAAGTTACCCTAAATACAACTCATGTATAAAAGACTATGTGTGTGACATGGATAAACAAAATTGCAGATAAAACAATGAAAAGGCCTTGAATAAAATTAATACACTGACCAGATATGTAAATGTCCTAAAAGATGTATATAAAAAAAATATTGTATATATATAAAAAAAAAATTTTTTAGTATATAAGAATTAAATAGGAAACAATTCCATTACGAAATAAAAGCATGGAGTAACTGTAATTATCATTAAAATACTAAAAGCTGATATGTGGATGTCCTAAAGAATATATATGAAAAAAACTTTTTTCCATAAAATTGCTTCTTTAAAACAAGAAAAAAAGTTTTGCAAAGAACCATCAATTGGAGAGAAACAAGTAAGAATATATATATATATATATATATATATATATATATATATATATATATATATATATATATATATATAAATATACTATCTTCGGTACCCTATCACAATCAAGAGCATTCATAAAAAATAAATTAATTTTTATTCCAAGGAAGATTCTGTAAGGTCATTTAGACCATTCGGATGAAGGGTTCCCAGTTTATAGATCCAAAAGTTCTCCCTCTGCTTGAGCCTAATAAATATATCTGGTATATCTGATGGTATTTGCTCAATTGGAGTGACCATAATATCCACAAATTTGCAATTGTGTTTAGAAGTACAGTGCCGTGACACACTCTGTTTCATGAATCCCTTACTAACATTAAACCTATGCTTGTTGATACGGTTCCTTAATGTTTGTGTAGTGCGACCCACATATTAAAGGTCGCATGTACACTGTAGTAAATAAATGACAAAGGAACTCCCACAATTAAGGAAATTACTTATCGGGAACCTTTCCCCCGTTACTGTGGAGTGATACTCAATACATTTATTGGTAATATTATTGCAACAAAGGCACCTATTTTGACCACAACGAAACGAGCCTTTCAGGTCTGTTGCTAGACCAGACATGGGCAAACTACGGCCCGTGGGCCACATACGGCCCGTTAGGCTTTTTAATCCGGCCCGCCGAACTTGTCCAAATCATAGTAAAAACCTCCTTTTTTTTCCCCTTTCCCTGCAATGCCCACGTTTCCCAATAGATGGCGCACTCAAAACACATTGACCGTTACGCCGAAGGACGGATATATCCGTCCTCAGCAGCTGCTAGTTCGCGCAGGAGGACGGATATATCCATCCTGTGATGGCGCGGGTACTGAGACTGTACCCACGCGATCAGCGGCAGGAGCACGGCTGTTATACACAGCCTGGCTCCTGCTGCAACTGCCGGAATCGAAGCGCGCTCCGATTCCGGCAGTTTAACCCATTAAATGCCGCTGTCAATAGTGACAGCGGCATCTAATGTGTTTGACAGAGGGAGGGAGCTCCCTCTGTCACCCGATCGGCGCCCCCGCAAACAAATCGCGGGTCGCCGTCGGGTTTCCATGACAGCCGGGGGTCTAACAAAGACCCCCAGGTCTGTCTTCCGCAACTGCCTGTTTGGCGATGCCGGAGGCATGACCTAACAGGTTGCCTGTCAGTTTTACACTGACAGGCAATAATGCTTTGGTATACTAAGTATACCAAAGCATTATATATGCGATCGGCACATCGCATAGTGAAGTCCCCTGGTGGGACTTAAAAAAAAAATGTCAATCAGTTAAATAAAGTTTGTTGAAAAAAAATAAAATAATTACAGTCAAAATCAAATAAAACTACTTTTTTTGCCCAAAAAGTGGTTTTATTCATTAAAAGTGTCAAAACAAATAACACATACACATATATGGTATCCCCGCGATCATAACAACTTGACCAATAAAATGAACACATTAATGAAACCGCCGGATGTACGGCGTCCAAAAAACCCGCAAAAAACAACGGCAAAATTCTCTCTTTTCTCCCATTCCCCCCATAAAAAATAAAATAAAAGTTAATCTATAAGTCCTATGTACCCCAAAATAGTACTAATGAAAACTACGCATTGGCCCGCATTGGTCAGGGAACCTATTCCTGAAATTATTGGCCGACCCGGGGGATTAAGAAGGGCTTTATGGATCTTTTTGGATGTTTCCAAAATGGAGTAACTTAGGGGGTTTCCACTGTTTTGGTCCATTCAGGGCGTCGCAAAGGCGGCATGGCACCGAAAAACAATTGTCATGGAGCGGGTTAGTGGACCCACTAGGCCGTACCGCCGCAGCGGGGAGGCAGCTGGCCAAACAACAGGACACCCCAGAAATACAATGTCCCGCACAAGGATACCTGAATAGTCCAGATGGTGGCCACAGCTCTGGCACAGATGAGATGGGTGCAGCAGATGGCGCCAAACGTAGCGGATGACACAGGAGCCGCAAGTTGCGCCAGACGTGGCGGATTCCTCCGGACGTGGCAAATAACACAGGACGTGGCGGATTCCTCCGGACGTGGCAGATTCCTCCGGACATGGCAGATTCCTCTGGACGTGGCAGATGACACTGGACGTGGCGGATTTCTCCAGACGTGGCAGGTGACACAGGACGTGGCGGATTCCTCCAGACGTGGCAGATGACACAGGACGTGGCAGATTCCTCTGGACGTGGCAGATGACACAGGACGTGGCACGACTTGATACTAAGGCAAAGCACGGGAAACAGGAACGGGGAACAAGGCATGGGTAACAACAGGAATGGGAAACACTAAGGGACCATTTGCAAGACAGACTAGGAAAACTAACAATGCTCAGGCAAGGATTAGAAGGCCAGGGGCCTTCTTATAGACCAGGAAATCGTGGCAGTTGATGATGATGACGATTTCCTAATTGCGCGCGCTGGCCCTTTAAGGCCGGGTGCGAGCGTGCGCGCGCACCCTGCGGGACACAGCCGAACGGAGCAGAAGTGAGCGCTGGCGTCTCCTAGGAGGGAGACGGGGACCAGCGCTCACAGATCCATGGCTGCGGGCGTCGGGAGGTGGACGCTACAACAATCCAGCAAAATCCGTGCTCCAAAATCCAAATGGCGCTACTTCCCTTCTGAGCGCTGCCATGGGTCCAATCAGCAGTTTATTACCACATATGGGGTATTGTCGTAATCAGGATAAAATACTTTACATATGTTGTGGTTGTTTTTTTCCTTTATTCCTTATAAAATGTTAACATTTCTATGCTTTTTCAGAAAAAAAGTTGATTTTTCATTTTCACTGCCTAATTCCACTAAGTTCTGAAAAAAACCTATGTGGTCAAAATGCTAACTATACCCCTAGATAAATTCCTTGAGAGGTGTAGTTTCCAAAATGGGGTCACTTTTGGAGGCTTTCCCCTGTTTTGGTCCCTCCAGGGGGTTGCAAACGCGACATGGAACCGAAAACCAATCCAGCAAAATCCGTGCTCCAAAATCCAAATGGCGCTCCTTCCCTTCTGAACCTTGCTGTGGGTCCAATCAGCAGTTTATTACCACATATGTAATATTGCCGTAATTAGGAGATATTGCTTTACATATGTTGGGGTGCATTTTCTTTATTATTTCTTGTAAATATTACAAATTTCTATGTTTTTTCAGAAAAAAAGTAGATTTTAATTTTTACAGACTAATTATAATAAGTTTAGCGAAAAACCTGTGTGGTAAAAATGCTAACTATACACCTAGATAAATTCCTTGAGGGGTGTAGTTTCCAAAATGGGGTAACTTTTGGGGTGTTTCCACTGTTTTGGTACCACAAGACCTCTTCAAACCTGACAAGGTGCCTAAAATATAGTCTAAAAAAAGGAGGCCCAAAATCCACTGGGTGCTCCTTTGCTTCTGAGGCCGGTGCTTCAGTCCATTATCACACTAGGGCCACATGTGGGATATTTCTAAAAACTGAAGAATCTGGGCAATAAATATTGAGTTGCATTTCTCTGGTAAAACCTTCTGTGTTACAAAAAAAAAATGTATTATAAATGAATTTTGACAAAAAAAATAAAATGTGTACATTTCACCTCTACTCTGCTTTAATTCCTGTGAAATGCCTAAAGGGTTAAAACACTTTGTGAATGCTGATTCGAATACCTTGAGGGGTGCAGTTTTCAAAATGGGGTTACTTCTGGGGATTTTCTAATATATAAGGCCCGCAAAGCCAACTCAGAACTGAACTGGTCCCTGAAAAAATGGCCTTTTGAAATTTTCTTTAAAATATGAGAAATTGCTGCTAAAGTTATAAGCCTTGTAACATCCTAGAAAAATAAAAGGACGTTCAAAAAATGATGCAAACATAAAGTAGACATGTGGGAAATGTTAACTAGTAACTATTTTGTGTGATATTACTATCTGTTTTACAAGCAGATACGTTTAAATTTAGAAAAATGCTAATTTTTGCAATTTTTTTCTAAATTGTGGTGTTTTTCAGAAATAAATACCAAAATTATCGACAAAATTTTTTCACTAACATAAAGTACAACATGTCATGAGAAAATAATCTCAGAATCGCTTGGATAGGTAAAAGCATTCCAACGTTATTACCACATAAAGTAACACATGTCATATTTGAAAAAATCGGCTGGGTCCTGAAGGCCAAAACAGGCTGGGTCCTGAAGGGGTTAATGCTATTTTGGAGAATAATAAAGCCTTAGGCCCCATGCACACGAATGTGCTTTTGCGGCCACAATTCCCCCGAAAATCCATGGGAGAATTGCTGCCCCATTCATTTCTACGGGGCCATGCACACGACCGTGGTTTCTACGTGGCCAGCCGACCCGAAAATCACGGCCGTGCACATGGCTACGGTCGTGTGCATGAGGACTTAGCGTTTAGAATTGTGGAGAGTTCCCCTTCTTGCTCCACTTTTCATAACATAAGGAGCAAAGGACTATATTTTAAATTGGATGTGTCTAAGGGTCTGATCAAAATTACCAAGAGGGAATGCTGACCCAGTAATAGCAAGCAGAGCCGGGTCTACTTTAGGTGCTATTAAGGCCTGAATATCGGGAATTCCCACAAATGTTCTAAGGACTAGGTCGTTTTCCTTCACTAGAGATGGACGGAAGGCGAGTTGAGCAAATTCTTTCACCTCTAAAGTGTCTGGTATCGCCCAGTGAATAATTTGGAAGGAGGTGTCCTGCTAGCGAGGCCCATCCTTAACATTTAAAGTTTGCTCCATTTTCCTCTTTCAGAGGATGCAGAGGAGCGAACAACTGCCTCAGAGTCTCAATCTACCTCAGACGTGGAACCTGCCTTGTTATGGGTGCACACACTACTTAGAGACATCTCCTCTCTGTGGTGCCCTTTGTGCGGAAAAGAGGAACTCCAACGAGTTCTGTTCTCTGAAAGTGGGGTGCCATGCAATCTGCCAAAGACCCATTTTGTAGCTATTAAAGTGCACCTCCAACAAGGTGTAATGGCGCTATGTATAGAAGCCTCAGTATCACTAAGTGACTGAGGCAACGCTTGGGTGCTGCATTCCACAACCACCGTAGACTTTTCTTAATTATTGGTTCCTCATCAGAGGATGAATGGAAAGAAGATTGTGAGGATAGAGGGTGTTTGGGACTCTTGTCGCTTTTCTGTAGAGACATCTCTACAGATAAGGAGGCTGATATAGAGCAAGCATCCTCCTCCATCGCCACATGAAAAATTCTGAGGAGAGTTCCCGCGCCCTCTCGGGAACTCCCCCCGGGATCACGTGACTGCGGATCACGTCTAATATGGCCCGTGGAGCTGCCCCCTGCAAAAGAGAAAAGAGCAGCACCATTGCCATGGACTTAGGCCCCATGCACACGACCGTTTAAAATCTCCGTAATTGCGAATTGCAATAATATCCAAAATAACAAACTCGCCTGGTTCTTTTGGCCACGGACTCCTTTCCATATCGCTACGGAAGGGTGTCCGTGCCATAGAACCGTGACCGGATATATGGAGCATGTCCTACTTTTTGGATTTTGAGGGCCGTGCTCCCATACATTGAATGGGAGCACGGCATGAAAATGCGGCCTGTGATTATGGGCACGGCCGTGTGCGTGAGGCCTTAGACTCAGTGTTCACTTTGTCGATTTGAGCAAATCCCTGGTTCAGAATGCAACTACCTAAAAATTCTCTAATATAACAGCATTCAAGTCCAGATTAAGATTCCTTCATTGGTGCAACAAAATCCAATGCAATTTTAATCTGGATGCGAGTGCTGTCGTTTTGGAGAATTTTTAAAGAACCTCTCCTATGATATCATTAGCAGTGATGTTGGCCACTGACAGGCTTGTGGAGTTATCACCTGCTATGCAGCTTTAAGGCCAGGATCACACACAAACTTTTGATTGAGCTTTTACTGCAGTCTTTGCATCATTATTTTTTTCTATACATTTCCTTCCTTTTGAATCTACTTCTGGCTTTTGGCTAAAAAAAACGCAGCCAAAAACGGCATCAAAACTGTATGTGTGTAATCCTGGCCTAAAGGGGATGCACCACACTAAGCTTCTGGATGCAGCTACTGCATCTGTCGGACAGCTTTGGGTCTTGGTTTTCAATTTATAGGGTTGACACCCACGCCCACCATGCTCCCATCTGTGATTTCATCACCTGTGACATCACAACCCATTCTGGGGCCTTAAAGGGGACACTTCAGGAAATTTCACCTGCATTATCTATTATCTGCAGGCAGTGGCATAGCTATAGGGGCCGCAACGGTCGCAGTTGCGACCGGGCCTCTGTGCCTGGGTAGCCCGGTGGCCTCCATTGCCACGCAGTGCTGGTACAACTGTATCTGCGTCCTCAGGACGCAAATACAGTTACATTGCTCCTGTCTTCTCCGAGTCACACAGCACAGTGCAGAGGAGAAGAAGGATCCTCCACCCGTCGTGGGAACGGGGATAGGTAAGTAGTTATGTTATTATTTTTCTACTAGGTACATATGGGGGCATTATACTGTGTGGGGGCAGCTATGGAGGACATTATATTGTATGAGGGCACTATATTGTATGGGGCATTATACTGTATGTGGCAGCTATGGGAGGGCTTTATACTGTAGGTGGCAGCTATGGAGGGCACTATACTGTATGGGGGCATTATACTGTATGGGTCAGCTAGTGGGGTATTATACTGTATGTGGCAGCTCTGGGGGCATTATAATGTGGCAGCTGTGGTGGGCATTATTCACTAGGTGACAGCCATGGAGGGCATTATACTGTATGGGGCTTTTATGGGGGGCATTATACTGTATAAGGAAGCTATGGGGGGTGTTATACTCTATGGGGCATTATAGTGTATGGGGCAGCTATGGAGGGAATTATACTGTATGGGTCAGCTATGGGGGGCATTATACTGTATGGGGAAGCTATGGGGGGCATTATACTGTATGGGGCATTATAGTGTATGGGGCAGCTATGGGGGCATTATATTTGTATGGGGTATTATAGTGTATGGGGCAGCTATGGGGACGTTACATTGTTTTGAGCTTGGTGAATTAAGTGGCTTGTGACATAAGTGGAGTTATAAAACCGGAGTTAAAAAAAGAACTTAATGCACCTGCAAGTACTCTTCTTTTACTTTAACAATTGTTCACAGTTTTTTTGTAACTGGGATAATGGACAGCAAAATTGGAGGTTTTCTTCAGTCCACAGTTTGCCATATGTATGCTCAACTGGAGCCGGAGTTCCAGGGTGAATACCTCTGTGGCAGATGTGAGCATGTTGGTCACCTGGAAGCTCGCATTAGAGGTCTGGAAGAGCAGAATGCAACACTGAGGGCAATAGACAATCTTGAGCACAGCATGCTGCTCACGGAACACGCAGTTGGGTAGAACTGGAGAGTGAAGACATGGATGAGCATGATCAGGCAAGTAGCTGGGTTAATGTAGTTAGGGGCAGTAGAAAGGGGTCCAAGAAAAGGAAGGCCAATCCTGTTTCTGATATTCCAAGCAAAATTGCCAAGTTGGGTGATGATGCGAGGGTGACGGTCTCAGAAATGGCAGCCCTAGTGGATACTGATCTCCCTAGCAGCCGGGAGAACAACCCAGCTAGTAGTCGGCGGGATGGTAATGCAGGTAAGGCAAGACAATTGATAGTTGTAGGGGATTCTATAATCAGGAAGACGGATAGAATAATTTGTCGCCAAGACCGCCTCAACCGAATGGTTTGCTGTCTCCCTGGTGCCAGGGTTCGGCATGTGGTGGAACGGGTGGACAAATTGCTGGGAGGGGCTGGTGATGATCCAGCTGTTGTGGTCCATGTAGGTACCAACGACAGAATAAATTGTAGGTGGAGGAGCCTTAAGAATAATTTTAAAGAACTAGGCTACGAGCTGAAGGGGAGGACCTGCAAAGTAGTATTTTCAGGAATACTGTCTGTGCCATGCGCATCACAGGAAAGACAGCGGGAGCTCAGGGAGTTTAATGCATGGCTTAAGTCTTGGTGTAGAGGAGAATGCTTTGGGTTCCTAGAGCACTGGGCTGACTTTTCATTGGGGTACAAACTGTATTCTGCAGATTTGCACCTAAATGGAAGGGGCTCCGCTGTGCTGGGGGAGAGAATTTTAGCTGGGGTGGCGGAGTACTTAAACTATGGCTGAGGAGGGAGGCCAATGTAGAAAATAAAGGGGTAGTCAGGTTAGAGAGGGGTCAAACTATATTGGTGGGGGGAGAAACAGACTGTGGGGAGAGGACTAGGCAACAGGATGAGGAGTTCCTTTCGTTACAGAACAGCAATGAAAATGAAAATAAAAATGCCCAAATGTCAAATCACAGTTCTGATACTGAAAGTGAAAAATTAAAGGCAAGTTAAAGTGTATGTTCACAAATGCCAGAAGTCTAGCAAGCAAAATGGGGGAACTGGAGGTCTTGATACTGGAACAAAATATAGATATAGTTGGTGTTGCTGAAACATGGCTGGACTCTTCTCATGACTGGGCTGTAAATCTACAGGGTTTCACACTGCTTCGGAAAGACAGGGCGAATAGGAAAGGCGGTGGTGTTTGTCTGTATGTGAGAAGTGATATGAAGCTGAGTGTGAATGAGAAATTAGAGGGTGAAGATTGTGAAGAGGTTGAAACCTTGTGGGTGGAATTACAAAAGGGAGGTAAACACTGAAAAAATTAATTTTGGTGTAATCTATAGACCCCCCCAATATAACTGTGGAGATGGAAGTTCAGCTATATAAACAGATGGAGTAGGCTGCACAGGCGGGTACTGTAGTGATAATGGGAGATTTTAATTACCGGGATATTAATTTGTGTCATAGTTCGGCTTCAACTGCAAAGGGGAGACATTTCCTCAATCTGTTGCAGGACAATTTTATGGGCCAGTTTGTGGCAGACCCAACTAGAGGTGAAGCTCTGTTGGATCTGGTCATTTCTAATAATGCAGAGCTTGTTGGGAACGTCAATGTTCGTGAAAACCTTGGTGAACCGTGATTTTACATATACTGTAAAAAACAAACACAGCCTGGGAGGGCAAAAACACTTAATTTTAACCCCTTCCCGCTCCTGGACGTACTATTAGGTCATGGTAACTATAGCGTTCGCGCTCCATGACCTAATAGTACGTCTCGGGAGTAACGGCCGTTTTGGCCGTCCTCCCGACACATACAGGAGCTCTGACAGCTGCTGTCTTGTTCAGCAGCTGTCACAGCTCCTACAGCGGGGACCGATCGCTGTGTCCCCGCTGATTAACCCCTTAAAAGCCGCGTTCTATAGAGATCGCGGCTTTTTAGGGGTTAAGCTGCCATCGCCGGCCTGCTACACGATAGCGGCCGGCGATGGTGACTATGGCAACCGGACACCAAACAATGGCGTCCGGCTATGCCATAGACGGAAGCCTCGTGGGTCCTGACAACGTCAGGACCCACTATGCTTGCTGTCAGTGAGTAGCTGACAGTTCTAATACACTGCACTACGCATGTAGTGCAGTGTATTAGAATAGCGATCAGGGCCTCCTGCCCTCAAGTCCCCTAGTGGGACAAAGTAATACAGTAAAAAAAAAGTTAAAAAAAGATGTGTAAAAATAAGAAAATAAAAGTTTTAAAAGTAATAAAAGTAAAAATCCCCCCTTTTCCCTTATCAGTCATTTATTATTAATAAAAATATATAAACAAACAAATAAACTATACATAATTGGTATCGCCGCGTCCGTAACGGCCTGAACTACAAAATTTTGTTATTTATCCCGCACGGTGAACGCCGTAAAAGAAAATAATAATAAACCGTACCACAATCACAATTGTTTGGTCACTTCACCTCCCAAAAAATGGAATAAAAAGAGATCAAAAAGTCGCATGTACCGAAAAATGGTACTGATCGAAACTACAGTTCGTTACGCAAAAAATAAGTCCTCGCACGGCTTTATTGATTGAAAAATAAAAAAATTCTGGCTCTTAGAATAAGGTAACACATAAAGTGAATGATTTTTTACCAAACGTATTTTATTGTGCAAACGCCATAAGACATAAAAAAAACTATAAACATCTGGTATCGCCGTAATCGTATCGCCCCGCAGAATAAAGTGAATGTCATTTATAGCGCACGGTCCACGCTGTAAAAAAAATAGAATAAAAAAACAATAGTAGAATTGCTGTTTTTTAGTCACAACGCCACCTAAAAATAGAATAACAACTGATCAAAAAGCCGCATGCACCCCAAGAAAACTACAATGGATTCCTCAAGGGGTCTAGTTTCCAAATTGGGGTCACTTTTGGGGGGTTTCCAATGTTTTGGCACCACAAGACCTCTTCAAACCGGACATGGTGCCTAATAAAAAAGAGGCCTCAAAATCCACTAGGTCCTCCTTTGCTTCGGAGGCCGGTGCTTCAGTCCATTAGTGCACTCGGGTCACATGTGGGATATTTCTCTAAACTGCAGAATCTGGGCCATACGTATTAAGTTGCGTTTCTCTGATAAATCCAATTGTGTTGTAAAAAAAATGGAATAAAGAGGATTTTCTGACAAAAAAAAAAATTTAAACTTCACCTCTACTTTGCTCTAAATTTCTGTGAAACACCTAAAGGGTTCATAAACTTTCTACATGCTGTTGTGAATACTTTGAGGGGTCTAGTTTCTAAAATGGGGTGTTTGACAGGGGTTTCTAATATATGGGCCCCTCAAAGCAACTTCAGAACTGAACTGTAACCTAAAAAAATAAATAAATATGGCAATACTTCGCTTCTTACATTATACTGATAATGAGCCGTGTCCACCCCAGTTTTAACCGTTTGTATAAACGGAGACCCCTATGAGACCGTTTCAGTGCCCGGTTTTCCCAAGCATTCACCCCCAAGAAGTGTATTTCTTTTGATGAGTCCCTGGTACATTTTAAAGGGAGGTCTCAATTCCGCGAGTACCTGCCGGGTAAGAGGGCAAGGTATGGCGTGAAGATTTCTAAGCTGTGCAAGAGTGCATCAGAGTATACCTACAGGTTTAGGATATATGAAGGAAAGGCCACCCCCAAACCAGACTGCATCCTGGACTACAATAGGTACATGGGAGGGATGGACTTGTCAGATCAAATCCTGAAGCCCTGCAGCGCCATGCGGTGTGGTATAAGAAGCTGGCCGGGCACATCATACCGATGGCTTTGTACAATGCGTACGTGCTACGTCGATGTGCAGGCCAGACGGGAACTTTCCTGGAATTTCAAGAGGTGATTATCAAGAACCTAATCTTTAGGGACCAAGAAGGGGGGGCATCCAGTACTTCTGGAAGCGAGGCCACACGCATCGTACCAGGGCGGCAACACTTTCCAGGAGAAGTTCCCCAAACTGGCAAGAAGGGAAAAAGTCAAAAGAGGTGCAAAGTCTGCTATAAGAGGGCGATAAGGGATGACACAATATATCAATGTGACACGTGTCCCGAATAACCAGAGCTCTGTATGAAAGAGTGTTTTAAAATTTATCATACATCCCTTGGTTTATAATTTACCCCAATTTTACTTACCCTGATGCACTCCGCACAGCTTATCCCCCCTCGTCTTTCCCCTCTGAGCCCTGCTGTGTGCCCAGGCAGCTGATAACAGCCACATGTAGGGTATTGCCATACCCGGGAGAACCCACATTGCAGTTTATGGGGTGTAGGTCTCCGGTCAAAATGCTCACTACACCTCTAGATGGATGCCTTAACGGTGTAGTTTTTAAAACGGGGTAACTTCTTGCGGATTTCAACTGTACTGGTACCTCAGGGGCTTCTGCATACATGACTTCGCACTAGAAAATCCCCAGTAGGCCAAATGGTGGTCCTTTCCTTCTGAGCCCTCCCATGGGCCCAAACGGCAGTTTTTCACCACAAATGGGGTGTTGCGGCACTCAGAACAAATTACGCAACAGAATGGGGTATTTTGTTTCTTGTGAAAATAAGAAATTTTCAGCCAAAACTACATATTATTTGAAAAAAATAATTTTGTTTTCATTCCCAGCCCAATTCAAATAAGTTCTGTGAAAAAACTATGGGGTCAAAATGGTCACAACACCCATAAATGAATTCCTTGAGGGGTGTAGTTTCCAAAATGGGGTCACTTCTGGTGGGTTTCCATTGCTTTGATACCTCTGGGGCTCTGAAAATGCGACATGGCACCCGAAAACCAATCCAGCAAAATCTGGACTCCAATGAACAAATAGCGCTCCTTTGCTTCTGAGCCATCCCATGGGCCCAAACAGCAGTTTATCACCACAAATGGGGTATTGCCGCACTCAGGACAAATTGGGCAACAAAATTTAGTATTTTATTTCTTGTGAAAATAAGAATTTTTTAGCTAAAATGACATATTATTGGAAAATATATATTTTTTTTTCATTCCCAGCCCAATTCAAATAAGTTCTGTGAAGAAACTATGGGGTCTAAATGTTCACATTACCCATAAATGAATTCCTTGAGGGGTGTAGTTTCCAAAATGGGGTCACTTCTGGTGGGTTTCCATTGCTTTGATACCTCTGGGGCTCTGCAAATGTGACATGGCACCCGAAAACCAAACCAGCAAAATCTGCACTCCAAAGAACACACAGCGCTCCTTCCCTTCTGAGGCCTCCCATGAGCCCAAACGGCAGTTTATCACCACAAATGGGGTATTGCTGCACTCAGGAGAAATTGGGCAACAAAATTGAGTATTTTCTTCCCTGTGAAAATAAGAAATTTTGATCACAAATGACATTTTATTGGAAAAAATGAAATTTTTTTTCATTTCACAGCCCAATTCAAATACGTGCTGTGAAAAAACTATGCGGTCAAAATGGTAACAACAACCATAAATGAATTCCTTGAGGGGTGTAGTTTCCAAAATGGGGTCACTATTGGGGGATTCCTACTGTTTTGGCACCTCAACACCTCTTCAAACCTGGCATGCTGCCTAAAATATATTCTAATAAAAAAGAGGACTCAAAATGCACTAGGTGCTTCTTTGCTTCTAGGGCTTGTGTTTTAGTCCACGAGCGCAGTAGAGCCACATGTGGGACATTTCTAAAAACTGCAGAATCTGGAAAATACATATTTAGTAGTGTTTCTCTGGTAAAACCTTCTGTGTTACAGAAAAAAAATGAATAAAATTGAAATTCAGCAAGAAAAATGAAATTTGCAAATTTCACCTCCACTTAGCTTTAATTCCTGTGAAATGCCTGAAGGGTTAAAAAAACTTTCTAAATGCTGTTTTGAATACTTTGAGGGGTCTAGTTTTTACAATGGGGTGTTTTATCAGGGTTTCTAATACATAGGCCCCTCAAAGCCACTTCAGAACTCAATAGGTACCTTAAAAAAAAGGCTTTTGACATTTTCTTAAAAATATGAGAAATTGCTGTTTATGTTCTAAGCCTTGTAACGTCCGAGAAAAATAAAAGAATGTTCAAAAAACGATGCCAATCCAAAGTAGACATATGGGAAATGTGAACTAGTCACTATTTTGGGTGGTATAACGGTCTGTTTTACAAGCAGATGCATTTAAATTCTGAAAAATGCTATTTTTTCAAAATTTTCTCAAAATTTAGCAATTTTTCACCAATAAACACTAAATATATCGACCAAATTTTACCACGAACATGAAGCCCAATGTATCACGAGAAAAAGATCTCAGAATCGCTTGGTTAGGTTTAAGCATTCCGACGTTATTACCACATAAAGTGAAATATGTCAGATTTGAAAAATGGGCTCTGAGCCTTAAGGCCAAAACTAGGCTGCGTCCTTAAGGGGTTAAAAAGGCAAATTTCCCCAGGATGAGGGCTGCAATTCAGGATATAGAGTTTTACTTCCCCATTGAATTAAATGGGGAAAACCCGAAACAAATAAGCAGCACTTAGGCAAATACAATTAACATGCTGCGGATTAAAAAAACAGACCATAGGTCAATTAATGATCCTTTTTCCCACTCATCGTGTGGGTGAGATTTGTTCAAATCTCATCCATTTTGTTGCTACTGAATTTGGGCTTGTCCACACGTAACGGAATTGCTGCATACTTAAATACGCAGCAAAATACAGTAGCAGCAATGTGGGTGATGCTTATCAAATCCCATCCAGCATGTCGATTCCTTCTGCAGATAGTGGACTGAATTGGTGCTGAGATGGTGCTGTTTTTTGACAGCAGAATTTCTGCTAGTTGCTGCAGAAATTTTCTGTAGCAATTCCAATACGTGTGGAGAAGCCCTTATACTGCGGATTTAGGGTTTGTCCACACACACAACAGAATTGCTGCAGAAAATGTCTGCAGCAAGTTCCGTTGAAAGTCATAGGCACACATGAACACGCATAAACACGTACACATCATACACTATATATAGACACACACACACACAAACACATCACACACTATATATACACATATGAACACATCACACACTATATATACACATATGAACACATCACACACTATATATACACATATGAACACATCACACACTATATATACACATGTACACATCACATACACTATATGTACACATCACATACACTATACACATGAACACATCACACACTATATATACACACATGAACACATCATACACTATATATACACACATGTACACATCACATACACTATATACACATGAACACATCACATACACTATATATACACATGAACACACATAAACACGTACACATCACACACTATATATAGACACATCACGCACTATATATACACATATGAACACCTCACACACTACATATATACTTATTAACACATCACACACTATATATACACATGTACACATCACATACACTATATGTACACATCACATACACTATATATACACATGAACACATCACACACTATATATACACACATGAACACATCACACACTATATATACACACATGAACACATCATACACTATATATACACATGTACACATCACATACACTATATGTACAGACATGAACACATCACACACTATATATACACACACATGTACACATCACATACACTATATATAAACACAAACATGTACACATCACAAATATGCACATTACATGCACACATTATACACATATAAAGTACACATTGTTAACACACATGCACTTACCTTTTATGTAGGATAATTGTGAAGGGAATTCTACAGCTTGATGGCCCGACACAGTGCCGCAGACAGTCTCCCCTCCCCCTCCCTCAAGTCCCAAATGATAACAGAAGCAGCCCGAGGAGAGGTGTAAAGAGTAGGGAGGGGGGCTGGAGGGGGAGATTTGTTGGCAGCACAGACTACAGCTGCTGTTACAGTCTGGCGGCAGTTCTTAGCTGCTGTGCCCTGCGCCTGAGGCCAGAAGCTCACCTAGAAGGCAGGCCGCCGACACTGATCGTTGGCGCCCCCTCTAAGTTGCGCCCGGGGCACATGCCCCGCCTGCCCCCCCCCTCCTAGCTATGCTTCTGCTATAGGTAACAAGTATAAACGTCGAAAATTAAACCCCACATGGCTTACACCTTCTGTAAAAAGGGCAATACATAACAAAAAAAGGGCATTTGAAAAATACAAATCTGAGGGTACAGCTGTAGCCTTTGTAAATTATAAAGAGCTTAATAAAATTTTTAAGAAGGTAATAAAATCAGCAAAAATACAAAATGAAAAGCAGGTGGCCAAGGATAGTAAAACAAATCCCAAAAAATTCTTCAAGTATATAATTGCAAAAAAGCCAAGGTCTGAACATGTGGGACCCCTAGATTGTGGTAATGGGGAGTTGGTCACAGGGGATCAAGAGAAGGCGGAGTTACTAAATGGGTTCTTCAGCTCTGTATATACAACAGAAGAAAGAGCAGCTGATGTAGCCGGTGCCAGTGCTGTTAATATAACAGTTGATATACTGAATTGTCTGAATGTAGACATGGTCCAAGCTAAATTAAACAAAATAAATGTACACAAGGCCCCAGGACCAGATGGGTTACACCCTAGAGTTCTTAAGGATCTTAGTTCAGTTATTTCTGTCCCCCTCTTCATAATATTTAGAGATTCTCTAGTAATTGGTATAGTGCCAAGGGACTGGCACAGGGCAAATGTGGTGCCTATTTTCAAAAAGGGCTCTAGGTCTTCCCCGGGTAATTCTACACCAGTAAGCTTAACATCCATTGTGGGAAAAATGTTTGAGGGACTATATCCAGAATTACGTGACAATAAATAGTATTATAAGTGACAGCCAGCACGGTTTTACTAAGGACAGAAGCTGTCAAACCAACGTGATTTGTTTTTATGAAGAGGTGAGCAATAGCCTAAACAGAGGGGCCACTGTGGATATAGTGTTTTTGGACTTTGCAAAGGCATTTGACACTGTCCTTCATAGACGTCTAATGGGTAAATTAAGGACTATAGCTTTAGAAAGTATCGTTTGTAATTGGATTGAGAATTGGCTCAAGGACCGTATCCAGAGAGTTGTGGTAAATGATTCCTACTCTCAATGGTCCCCGGTTATAAGTGGTGTACCACAGGGTTCCGTGCTAGGACCACTATTATTCAACTTATTTATTAATGATATATAGGATGGGATTAATAGCACTATTTCTATTTTTGCAGATGACACCAAGCGATGTAGTAATGTTCAGTCTATGGAAGATGTTCGTGAATTGCAAGCAGATTTAAACAAACTGAGTGTTTGGGCGTCCACTTGGCAAATGAGGTTTAATGTAGATAAATGTAAAGTTATGCACGTGAGTACTAACAACCTGCATGCATCATATGTCCTAGGGGGAGCTACACTGGGGGAGTCACTTGTTGAGAAGGATCTGGGTGTACTTGTAAATCATAAACTAAATAACAGCATGCAATGTCAATCAGCTGCTTCAAAGGCCAGCAAAATATTGTCGTGTATTAAAAGAGGCATGGACTCGCGGGACAGGGATGTAATATTACCACTTTACAAAGCATTAGTGAGGCCTCATCTAGAATATGCAGTTCAGTTCTGGGCTCCAGTTCATAGAAAGGATGCCCTGGAGTTAGAAAAAATACAAAGAAGAGCAACGGAGCTAATAAGGGGCATGGAGAATCTAAGTTATGAAGAAAGATTAAAAGAATTAAACCTATTTAGCCTTGAAAAAAGACGACTAAGGGGGGACATGATTAACTTATATAAATATATGAATGACTCATACAAAAAATATGGTGAAATCCTGTTCCATGTAAAACCCCCTCAAAAAACAAGAGGGCACTCCCTCCGTCTGGAGAAAAAAAGCTTCAACCTGCAGAGGCGACAAGCCTTCTTTACTGTGAGAACTGTGAATCTATGGAATAGTCACCGCAGGAACTGGTCACAGCAGGGACAGTAGATGGCTTTAAAAAAGGGTTAGATAATTTCCTAGAACAAAAAAATATTAGCTCCTATGTGTAGAATTTTTTTACTTCCCCTTTCCCATCCCTTGGTTGAACTTGATGGACATGTGTCATTTTTAAACCGTACGAACTATGTAACTATGTAACTATGTAATATATAATATTGTATGGGGTGCAATATACTTTATGGGGGACATTATACTGTATGGGGCAGCTATGGGGGCATTATACTTTATGGGGCATTATAGTGTATGGGGCAGCTATGGGGGCATTATATTGTATGGAGGGCATTATACTGTATGGGGTGTATTATACTGTATGCGGCAGCTATGGGGGCATTATACTGTATGGAGTATTATAGTGTATGGGGCAGCTATGGGGACATTATATTGTATGGGGGGCATTATATTGTATGGGGTGCAATATACTATATAGGGGGCATTATACTGTATGGGGCAGCTAAGGAGGGCATTATACTGCATGATTCAGCTATGGTCACATTATACTGTATGGAGCGTTATAATGTAGGTGGCAGCTATGGAGGGCATTATACTGTCTGGGGGTGTTATACTGTATGGGGCAGCTATGGGGGCATTATACTGTATAAGGCATTATATTGTATGTGGTGCAATATACTGTATGGGGTGCATTATAATGTATGGGGCAGCTATGGGTGGCAATATACTGTGGGGGCAGCTATGGGGAGCATTATATTGTATGGGGCATTATATTGTATGGGGCAATATACTGTATGGGGTGCATTATAATGTATGGGGCAGCTATGGGTGGTAATATACTGTGGGGGCAGCTATGGGGAGCATTATATTGTATGGGGCATTATATTGTATGGGGCAATATACTGTATGGGGTGCAATGTGTGGGGCAGCTATGGGGGCATTATACTGTGGGGGCAGCTATGTGGGGGAATTAAACTGTGTGTGGGCAGCTATGGGGGGCATTTTACTGTGTGTGGGCAGCAATGGGGGCATTATACTGTATGTGGCAGCTATGGGGGCATTATACTGTATTGGGCAGCTATGGGGGGCATTATACTGTATGGGGCATTATAGTGTATGGGGCAGCTGTGGGGGCATTGTACTGTCTGGCAGCTATGGGGTGCATTATACTGTATGGGGCAGCTATGGGTGGCAATATATTGTGGGGGCATTATACTGTGTGGGGGCAGCTATGGGGGGCATTATACTGTGTGTGGGCAGCAATGGGAGGCATTATACTGTATGTGGCAGCTATGGGGGGGCATTATTGATAGTGTATGGGGCAGCTATGGGGCATTATACTGAGTGTGAGCAGCTTTGGGGGGCATTATATTGTGGGGGCAGCTATGGGGGCATTATACTGTGTGTGGGCAGCTATGGGGAGCATTATACTGTGGAGGCATTCATGGGGTTTGTCGGGCAAGGCGGCTGGGCATAGTCAGGCACATGGGTCTGGTGGTGTTGGGGAGGGGTATGGGGGCCCAAGCTTCATTCTTGCACCAGGGCCCATGAGCCTTTAACTACACCCCTGTCTGCAGGTGTACCTTTCGGCCATGACCTTCCTGAAGCACATCATCCCTGAGAAACACAAATTATCATTAATTTTTTAGAATTACATTCACCCCCAAATTAGTAAGATTTATTCATTCTAGTCACTGTAAGTGTAGCCTCTCACTATTGACCCATTGACAGTGAATCAGAGAGAACAGGCTTCACCGTACAAAGCCTGCCAACCACAGCCTGCAGATTATGGGACAACCCTTCCCTGTATTGTGGGATCATTTAATTGAAACTAGCACTGGAATCAATGAAGAGTTTTGGGTAGGTGATAAAAAAGGCCCAGGGAACAGCAGGGGCCCAGAGCAGGAGCTCCAACAGCCCCAATCATGATCTAGCCCTGCTTATCGCTTCTTTGGACCCGACAATCAGTGTTTTTTTGTTTTTTTAATCTTTGCCCGGTGGGGGAATTTAGGCATCTGAAAATCCCAAGTGCCTCTAACAGAATGTTTCTTGCCCGAGTGCATAGTGTCAATTCTAAAGTTTTCTGAATAAAGATTAATAGCCTGGGGATTCTGGGCTTGTCCTGGGCCCCATAGCAACACAAAAGAAAACCCTAATGCTGTACCATTAAATTAAATTTTACAGAATTATGTGCTTCCAAAACAGCTTGGTGCAAGCCCTTTCCAATCAGTGTTTTTTTGTTTTTTTAATCTTTGCCCGGTGGGGGAATTTAGGCATCTGAAAACCCCAAGTGCCTCTAACAGAATGTTTCTTGCCCGAGTGCATAGTGTCAATTCTAAAGTTTTCTGAATAAAGATTAATAGCCTGGGGATTCTGGGCTTGTCCTGGGCCCCATAGCAACACAAAAGAAAACCCTAATGCTGTACCATTAAATTAAATTTTACAGAATTATGTGTTTCCAAAACAGCTTGGTGCAAGCCCTTTCCATTTCTATCATGGTTACTGCCTAGATACAAAAAAGCGTGGTCCATTAAAAAACAATAATGTTTTGCTGAGCATAGTGAGGAAGAATCAGATAACTGGCGTGCAAAGATATCATACCTCGATCTCATTGAACACCTTTGGGAGGAATTGGAATGCCGCTGACCAACCTCAGTAGCTGAATGGACACCTCTGTTGTCGGTAGTTGGTACTTACCTTTTTTAGTTCATTTGTAGGTTAGCTGTGTTTCCATAAGCAGGTTCTTGAATCTTCTGGAAACATCTGGAAGGAATCTGTGAATCCAGCTGATTGGCCAGCAGCTGTTTGGGAGGAATCTGGAGCACTATTTATTCCAGTTCTGGAACGTCCTTAGGGTCTTTGAAGAAGGAAGATTGGAGCAGCACCCGCCCTCTCTCCCTGAAGTCACGGTATTCATTAGTGGGGCTGTCGCCCAATAAAATATGGATAGACAAGGTCTTTGATGGCTCAGTTTAAATTTGGACTCATATTCTTGAGTATTTAGGGCTAAGCCTTATAAGGCTGGGTCCACACGAGCATGTTACGTCCGTAAAGGACGGAACGTATTTTGGCCGCAAGTCCCGGACTGAACACACTGCAGGGAGCCGGGCTCCTAGCATCATACTTATGTACGACATTAGGAGTCCCTGCCTCTCCGTGGAACTACTGTCCCGTACTGAAAACATGATTACAGTACGGGACAGTTGTCCCGCAGCGAGACAGGGACTCCTAGCGTCGTACGTAAGTATGATGCTAGGAGCCCGGCTCCCTGCAGTGTGTTCAGTCTGGGACTTGCGGCCGAAATACGTTCCGTCCTTTACGGACGTAACATGCTCGTGTGGACCCAGCCTTATAAGGCTTAGTCCTAAATACTCAAGAATATGAGTCCAAATTGAAACTGAGCCATCAAAGACATTGTCTATCCATATTTTATTGGGCGACAGCTCGCTTATTCATTATTTATTTGTTGATTTTTAAATGAATGGTAACTCTTAATAAATACCGCAGCCTTATTTATCCAAAGCAATTTGTCTGGTGTGGATATTTATTACATGTTTTAGTATTGGCGTCTATGATCCCATGACACCACCCATCATCAGTCTTCAAACCATGTGAGTGGCTGCAGTACTGATCAGGTTCACAGCAAAGAAAAAAAAGCTACACAATGGTGCAGACATTGGGCATTATCCCACGAGGTGTCAAAGAGAGGAGACTATTTAATAGTGCTCATCTGGTGATGTCGTGCTGGGAGCACGACATCCCTGTAGACGTGGTCTTTAGAATGTAGAGATCCAGGGAACTGCAAGCCACGGTTTCGTCCGAATGCAAGGCTTTGTCCGGTTTCAATTTGGAATAGCAATAGGTTACTATTACAATACCGCAGTTCAAGACGGAATAAACAATTAAGTTAGGTGACGCCTTATCTGATTGTAGTCGTTTTCTTTTCTTCTCCATCCGGCCAGACCATCATGACGACTTCTCCCAGTCACGACTTCTCTCTGCAGAGCTTGCTGCCCAGATGTCTACGACTTCTCGCTTTTGCTGCACATTCCCACACTGTGCCCCCTGAATAGTAATTACGTTTTATTTGCATAAAACAGACATTTCTTTATTAACTTCTGTTATTATATACACCCCAGCAGCATTTCCTCATAGCTCTGGTCTCTCACCTCATTTGAACAAAATTTACCTCTACTTCCTGGGTTACGGTTTAATATGAGGAGACCGTGCTATAAATATAAGCTATTTTTACTATTGTGTGGGTAAGATTTTTTTGTATTTTCTTCTGGGTACCTAGCTGGGGATTTTTCTCAGAATTTATGATTTGCATAATGTACATAGTGTTACACAACTTTTGCCATTACTAATAAAATTATATTCACACAGTTTGGATTTGCTGCTGGAAGATTTATAGCAAATCGTCAACAAAATCCACATAAAGATATGTGTGCAAACTCATGCAAATTATGACATGCATTTCACCCTATGTATGGCAAGGATGATCTGTAGAAAACTCCACCACCTTTCTCTAACACAATAGAACATACTGCAGATTTTAAAATATTCAGAAAGTCCTTAAATGTTATTATATACTTTGGGGGTAATTTACTAAGACTGGTGTTTTTATATGCCAGTCTTAATGTAAAGTAAGTTGAAATAAGATGCGCCTAATTTTTTAAGAGGCCATTCTTCTCTGGTCATCCATGCGCCAGAAAGGAAATTTATTTCAGGCATGACGTAAGTGCGGTGAACAGAAGAAATGGCACAAAAGTCTTAACTTTTGCCACTGAATTGCGATTTTTGTGCAATTTACAACTTTTATATGCCAGAAAACTGTTGTAGTAAAGTTAATTATTTCCACTCATAGTGTTGTAAAGGAGGCCCAAAGGGTTTGTCTTATCACAGACAACCCTTTTCAGATTGGAGATTCCATAGTGATAAACTAATTGTTGCGGATCTGGCTCCCGAAACCACCACCACCACCAGCAGCTAATTTTGCCAGGGAATGTTGTGGCCATTCGTCCACCAGCGGTCGCTGCAGGGAAATTTAGTTATAGATTGCCTGGCTCATAAAGTAGATTTTATTGGCTTGTTGGATTTTGAACCATTGAAAGTATGATACATTTTTATGTATGTTACTTTAAGGCCCCATGCCCACTTCAGTTTTTTCCTTCAGGGTGCTATCCGTTTTTCTGACGGCTAGCACCCTGACCCATTCATTTCAATGGGGCCATGCACACTTCAGTTTTTTTGATGGTCCCGTTGCTCCGTTCCGATCCAAAGTAGAGCATGTCCTACTTTGGTCCGAGATTCCGTGACCGTGAGGCCCATGCAAGTCAATGGGGCCGTCAAAAAAACTGAAGGCACACGGAAGGCATCCGTGTGCCGTCCATGTGTGACGGAGCCGTTGCCTAGCAACGGCCGGGTGGGCAGAAATACATTACAGAAATATTACACTAATCGGTAGCCACTTGTCTCTATCAATCACTGATAGAGAAAAGAGGCTGCTGATTAAAAATAAAATAAAAAGCAGTTCTTACGTACCCGGTCGTTGTCTTGGTGACGAGTCCCTCTTCTTCCTCCAGTCCGACCTTCCTTTCTGACGTGGCAGGCTGTGATTGGCTGCAGAGGCCGCTGCAGCCTGTGATTGGCTGCAGAGGCAGTCACGTGGGATGAAGCGTCATCCCTGGAGGCCGGCCTTCTGACGTCATCCTGACGTGCGTGACCGCCACTACAGCCTGTGATTGGCTGCAGCGGCGACATGGATGAAACATCATTGCTGGAGGCCGGACAGGAGGAAAGTAAGTATGAACTTATTTTTTTATTACATAAAAATTTTATTTTCCGAGCGCCGAGCATGGTACTGTCCAGGGTCCTGAAAGAGTTACTGCCGATCAGTGCAGCCCATTAATGCTTTCAACACCCTGGACAGTACCATGCTCGGCACCCGGAAACGGAAACACGAAGTGCACACGGCCGCTAAACCGGGCACACGGATCAGTCAAAAACGGCTGTGTAAACGGTGTCGGAAGTGTGCACGAGGCCTAAAGGAAATCATTGCAGATGGTGTGTGCCAGCAAATTTACTATGATGTGCACAACCACAATTTGCCATCTATTCTATGCTTATAAACATGACAAAGTTCTGACTGAATTACCACCAAATACATTATGTCAGCCTGCATCAGACGCAAGCATCGGGTCACTGATTCATCATAAGTTCAAATAGTCAGCTTACATGAAACATGGAGTTCATAGTCATTGCTTTCAGTGCCACTTTTATGCTAACAACGCTCAAGTTTACCTCTCTGGCCCAGATCTTACCTCTCTGCTATCCAGAGTGTCGGAGTTTCTTCTCCTCCCACTTTCTAAAACTCAACATAGAGAAAACGTTATTCATCATCTTTCACATATCTCACTCAATTCCCTTACAAAAACTATGAATCAAAGTTAATGGCTCCACACTTTACCCAGTCTTGTGTGTCTGCTGCCTTGGGATAACTTTCAAGGGGCCAGCAGAGGATCGTGTGGACCCTTAGTGTTCCCAACAGATTTGGCATGGGGCTAATCCAAGGAGCAGAGTCTAAGGGTTTTCCAACTGTTCACGCTTCACCCTCCATACGGAGATGTGGACTTAACTAAGAATCCCCAGGTCGCTACAACCAGAGTAGCCTTCAATGGCAGTGGCTGATGCGCACAGATATAGTACCAAAAATAGGAAGCAAGTTACACGGTCAATACTAGCAGTAGTCAGGGCAGGCAGAGTATATGCCAAACGGATAGGTGCAGAAGGTAAGGGCAGGCGGCAGCCAGGACGAAGTCAGGCTCAAGCAGATTCGGAAACAGTAAATCCAAAAGGCAATCCCGCAATAAACACACTAGCAGGCTAGGTATGGAGCCCAATTGCTCAGGCCCAGAGCAAAGGGGGAGGGAAAGATAGGTGAAATGGTGTACGCAGGATCGAGTTGTTATCGGTCATATCTAAGTTAATAACTTAGATGTGATCGATAACAGGTGGATCCTGTGTGTCAGAGACAAGCAGGACCTGCTGTCACTGAAACCATCAGTCCTGCTGACCTGACGGATTCAGGTCTCAGCGCAAGATACAGCTGCTTTGTAGCCAGGATACAAAGCAGCTGTATCTGAAAAAGTAAAAATAATTTTTAATAAAAAGCAATTATAAAGTTGCACCAAACACACTGATTATTTATAAAAAAATTTTTTTCACAGGCATACATAGCCTTTAAGGCTGGAAAATACAGCAACGTGAGCGGGGCAGCTCGGAAGAGCAGCACGAAGTTGGCTAAGACAGAGTAGACACTGAGGAGAGTATATGACGGGAGCGGAAAGAGATGGACTCGGCCACGACAATAACATTTGATTCCACCTTGTCTTTCAAGCCACACATTTAAGCCCTTACCACGTCCTTCTGTGGTACATGCTGTAATCATCTCCTGCGTAGACTACTGCAACATCCTTCTCTGTGGCCTCCCATTTAACACGCTTGTACCCCTCCAATCCACACTTAAAGAGAACCTTTCACCTGTGACAGCTCCGAGCTGTGCGTGCACACCCTCTCCTCTCTCCAGCTCTTGCTGTGGCACTGTACATACCTGATGTTACACACCCCCTTGCCACTACATGCCCCATTGACAGTTCAGGGGGTTATTTAAATATCGGGCGCTAAATATAACAGCACCGATATCTAAATAACGGAGGAGGGCATAAAAAAATGTTTAAGTGCCCCAGGCTTTGTGCAGCCCTGCCTATTACATGCTGCACTCAGCTGCACATGTATGGGCAGGTGAAAGGTTCTCTTTAAGGCCTTATTCACACGAACGTGTGCGTTTTGCGAGCGCAAAAAATGCAGCGTTTTGCGCGCGTTGCAGTTCCATGTGTCATCAGTGAATGGTGTGTGGCTGTGTGATTTTCACGCATATGCCATAGTTATAACACGCGATTTTGATGTTTAGAAAAATAAATGAAGGAAGTGCTTTTATATTTTCCTTAATTTCTTTATTTACTGTCGCGCGAATCACGCGCGACACACGGAAGTGCTTCCGTGTGCTGCCCGTGATTTTCACGCACCCATTGACTTCAATTGGTGCGTGATGCGCGAAAAACGCCCAAGTATAGGACATGTCGTTAGTTTTACGCAGCGGACACATGCTGCGTGAAAATCACGGAATGTCTGAACGGCCCCATTGACTAAAATTTTCACGCGCGTATCACGGACGTTAAACACGTTCGTGTGAATAAGGCCTAACTCTGCTGCCCGCTTAATACCCTTAATACCCTTTTCCTCGTTCTATCTTTGCCTCTCCCCTCTGCCAATCCCTTCACTGGATACCCATTGTCCCGTAAATTCAGTTAAAATATTAACAATGTCATACAGGACCGCCTGTCCCTTGCATACATCTCTGACTTAAACTCCCGATACCTACCCACACCTAATCTCTGGTCCTTCACAAGACCTCCTTCTTAGCCCTCCTCTTGTCTGCTATAATAAATTTATGTCAGCTATCTATTTACTAATCTAATTGTATAAAAATGGCATTCAGCAGCAATAAAGGGTTGATCGGTTTCAGAAAATACATGCTTTTTTTTGTATAATTCAAAGTTACAACTTTTTCCAATATGCTTTCATTATTTATTCCTCATAGTTTTTAAGATATCTGCTTGCTGTTATTCAATGAGAACATTCATTGTTTACTTCCAGTGGATAAAATTCTTTCCATGGCCATGTGATGGACACACAGCTGCTAGAATTGTTATAAAACTCTGATACACATGCTGTAACTGTAAGGCTGGGTTCACACAACCTATTTTCAGGCGTAAACGAGGCGTAATATGCCTCGATTTACGCCTGAAAATATGGCTACAATACGTCGGCAAACATCTGCCCATTCATTTGAATGGGTTTGCCAACGTACTGTGCCGACGACCTGTAATTTACGCATCGTCGTTTGACAGCTGTCAAACGACGACGCGTAAAATGACTGCCTCGTCAAAGAAGTGCAGGACACTTCTTTGGACGTCATTTGAGCCGTTTTTCATTGAATTCAATGAAGAACGGCTCAAGTTTACGGCCGTCAAAGGCGCCTCGCATAATGCGAAGAGGAGCAATTACGTCTGAAACGACTGAGCTGTTTTCTCCTGAAAACAGTCTGTAATTTCAGACGTAAAAGGCAGCTATCGTGTGCACATACCCTAAGGGTAAGATCACACACTGCGAATGCGCTACATAAAGGTACACAGCGTATTTCCCCCAGTGCCTGCAGGGAATTCCGTTCTAAAAACAGCACCAAATTGTGGTGCAGTTTTTCACCTGGAATGTCCGCCGCAGAAAATTGCAGCATTAGCTGGCTTGCTTGTGATTGGCTGCAGCGGCAGTCACATGCGATGAAACGTCAATTCAGAAGGCCAGCCTGCAGAACGTCAGAGGTAAGTATAAGGTGTAAAAGTCGCAACACTTGACTGTTAGAAGAGGCCGTACTGAAGACAAAAAAAAGAAATAAGGGGAGGCCTCCATGACTAAAATAGATGGGAGGGACACAGAGTTGGCTGGCCTATGATAGATTAAGGATAGGGATAGGAGGAGGGTTTGTGGGATTAGGGGTGGGGATTGAAGGGGATGTACCTGTTTCCTGTTGTACTCTTCCCTCTCTTCGCCAGGACACAGAAGCAGGAGCATGTCTTGCATCCCTGCTGCATCTGACGAGGAGGCGATGGAGCTGCTGCGGGCCGCGGCAGCCTCTCAAGGTCCTGGATGGCTCGGAGCGTGAGTAGCGACGTTGCTGCAGGGCCAAGCGGGCGCTCCGGATCAGGAGCTGGCAGAGTCGTCGGGAGCGGGCGTGGAGCGCTCCACCATGCCGGTGGTCTCGGGGCTGCTGGAGCAGGCGGAGGTACGGGACCGGCGTTCCAGGGGGACGGGCAGGAGGCGAGGAGAGCCCATCTCCCCCGTGACTCAGGCCAGGGCCGGCACTTCCGGCGTGACGCGCAACACGAGGCGCTCGCGACAAGCCCGCACGGCTGAGTCCGGAAGACATCCCGCGGGCGCGGCAGCGCAAGAGGAGCCCCTGGGTGGACCCTTCAGGCCAGACTCCAGGGCGGCCTGCCGCTGCTCTCTCGTCTGGTCCTGGGAGGAATCCCAAAACGCGGCAGCACCCGGCGGCAGCGGCGAGGAGGACGCAGCCTTCACTTCTGGCCACACCCCCTCCTTCTTCTGTACATGGCGGACTGGCAACGGCGACCCTGCATGGCGATGTGCCAGCCAGAGGGTCGGCTCATGGTGACAACGAGCGGGCAGTGGAGGTGGACAGGAGCAGAGGACGCAGGATGAGGTCGGTGGTAGGAGTGCCAGGGACAGAACAGCGTGGGGCTGGTTCAGCAGGCCAGATGAGGCAGGAACTGGAGCTCGGCCAACTGGTTGATGCGATGTCGCCTCCCCTTTTCTCGGACGGAAATTGGAATTCCCCGTGCACACACTGCCAATGCGGACAGCGCCAGAGGGAGTCCGGAGCATTGGAGGACGGTGAGCGGCGGGCCTCTGCACGTGGACATGGGGGTCCAGCTGACGGGTTCACAGCCCCTGGGCAGCCTGGTGAGTTGACACCTACGTTACCTTTTCCAGCTTTATTGATGTCGGGTATCGGTATAGAGGGTGTCGCGTCGGCTAGTGTCGCGGCGGAGTCGGGGGCCCCGGGTGCAGGGGGGGATGGTTTGGCGGAGTTAGTGGGTTGTTTAAAGGCGTTGGTGGGGCGGCTAGGCAGTTTCCCTTCCCAAGAACAGGTGGGCGTGGCGCCGGCCGCAGTTTGGGGGGGCAGTGTTGGTAGCGCTCCGGTTCTTCAAACTGGAGTGAAGATAACCGCGGGGGCAGCGGTTGCAGTGGCGGTTCAAACAGACTCGCCAAAGGAGGTGGATAGGGTGCGTCTGGATGATCGCGCGCGCGGAGAGGTTTACATATGTTACGAGGGCCCGTTAGGGGCGCATTTGAAGCAGGAAGTTAAAGAAAGGATTTGGAAAGATAAGTACGTGGAGATCTTTTCCCTGCTTCCGCTTGAGAAGTTTAACTTGGATAAGGTGAAGCGGGATGAAACTACAAAGGACGAGGAGGAAAAGAGACGGTACAGGTTGATTCCAAAAACATTCGTCAATTGGATGCAGGCTTTTGAAATTTTGGCGAGTGTTATTGGAGAAAAGGTGCCGGATAATTGTTCCGGCTTATTTTGTTATTTGGACGTGGTGGGGGGGCGCATCGGGTTTATTGGGGCCAGGCTTGGCTTCGTTACGATGAACAGTTTCGGCAGCGGAAAGCGGTGCAGCCAAATATACGGTGGGATCATAAGGACATAGCCTTATGGTTGAAAGTGACGGCGCTTTATAAGCAGGGGCAGTCCTTTCCTGGGAGTGGGAACTTCCGGTGGGACTAGTCAGGCCTCAGGTTCCAAATTTGGGACGTGTTGGCAGTTCAACGAGGGGCAGTGTAAATTTGGAGCAGCGTGTAAATTCAAGCATGTGTGTTCACACTGCAGCGGGCAGTCGCATGGAGCGTCACAATGTTTTAAAAAGGGTAAACGACAGGGGGGAGCCAGCGGTGCGTCTCGTCATGGGGGAGACTCCGGTGAAGCTCATAAAGATGGCCCCCTTTCTAAGTAAATAGCCCAACAAGGAGGGGGCGCGGTTGATTAGTTCAGGTTTTGGTTCTGGTTTCGTTATTCCGCCCCCTTCGCATGAGGTCCCTTTCACGCAGCGCAACCTTAAGTCGGAATATCAGCATGCGGGGGTAGTCTCGGAGAAACTTCGGAAGGAGATTGATCTGTGCAGAATGGCGGGCCCTTTTAGCACGATCCCAGTTCCGGGTTTGGTGGTGTCGCCGTTAGGGGTGGTCCCGAAACGGGAATGTAACAAATTCCGGCTCATTCAGCATTTGTCCTTCCCAAAAGGGTCGTCGGTTAATGATGGCATTGACCCGGATCTCTGTTCCGTGGTATATACGTCGTTTGATGCGGGTCTGATGGCAAAAATCGATATTCAAGCGGCGTTCCGTTTATTGCCGGTCCATCCGGACAGCCAGCGGTTGTTGGGATGTTATTGGGAAGGGGGTTACTACATTGCCTTCCCATGGGTTGTTCGTTGTCGTGCGCGTACTTTGAGGTTTTTAGTTCTTTTTTGGAATGGGTAGTTAGGGAGGTCGCCGGGGTGGAGTCGGTTATTCACTATCTCGACGATTTCTTGTGTGTTGGCCTGGCGCGTTCGGGGGTTTGCGCAAATTTACGCCCGCCCTGATGTGGATTGGTAGACTGCGGCAAAAGGTTGCTGTGGGTGGTGGTTTTCTCGTCAGAAGTTTATTTGCCTATTAACGTATGTCTTTGGGGTGGTTAATTTTGTCATTGCAGCTGCGGGGGGGGGGGGGAGTCCTTGAAGTAGGTCGTAAAAAGTGGTGGGGGGGGAATGCATCACGGGATGCACCCCCAATTAGTCGGCTTCTTAGGGTGTTACCCCTTTTGAAAGCTGGGTTATATATATGGTGGTCATCTGCAAAGGGTAATTGGTGCCCCCGGGCCGGGTTACGGCTGGGGGTAAGGTATTGGTGGGTAGATGGCCAAAATTAAGTATCGGTGGCTTCAAGGACTTGCGCCTGTCATTCTGGTTGTTTAAAGGGAATGTGTTGCCAGAAAAACATGTTTTTTTTTAAAAAATTAAACATTTAGTGTGTGGGTGGTTAAACATTGTTCAAATTTTTTTTATTTTTTTGCACGAGTCCAGGAAATATTATAAATTATTTCTAATTTATAATACTACCCATTTTTGGTCACTAGATGGCGCTGTTCCCAAAATTGCAGCATTGCAACATTGGGTTAACAGCCCTCGCTCTAGTGAGCTCTCAGCATCCCCCCCTCCTTTATCCTGGCTAGTGCCGGGATAAACGAGGGGTTTGAACGGTGTAACCTCCTACACTGTGTGTCGCCATTTTTTGAGCTAACCCACAGTGTAGTAGGTTTACATACAGTAGTAAACACACACAAACACGAACATACATTGAAATCTCTTACCTGCTCCTGCCGCCGCGGCTCCCTCCGGCCCGTCCGCTCCGTTTGCTGCCGCTGGTGCAAGTGCAGAAATCCGGAAGCCGCGACCGGAAGTAGTAATATTACTGTCCGGCCGCGACATCCGGTCCACAGGAAAATGGCGCCGGACGGCGCCAATTTAGAATAGGACTGTGTGGGAGCGGCGCATGCGCAGTTCCCACACAGACGCCGTACACTGCAGTCAATGGGACGGGAGCCGTTCGCAGTCCCTATGGGACTGTGGCTGCCGTATTCCATGTCTGTATGTGTCGTTAATCGACACACACAGAAATGAAACAAAAAATGGCAGCCCCCATAGGGAAGAAAAAGTGTAAAAATAAGAAAAAGTAAAACACAAACACACAAATAAATATAAAAGTTTTTAATAAAGCACTAACATCTTTAACATATAAAAAAATTATTTCTGATGACACTGTTCCTTTAATAATGTTATGACCCTGATAGGGTCGCAGTGGGTTATTTAATGTTATGATGAATTCCTTTTTGGGGATTCAAAAGTTATGGTATTTAAAAAATTCATTGTTATTTAAATAATAAACGGCTGCTGTGGCCATTAAAATCCAACTCTGTTTCAGTGTCTGCTTTGGGAAGGGTAGATTTACATAAGGGGAGAAGCGACTCGACTTATTTGAGTCATGTTGCAGGTTTTAGATTCCCATTGAATTCAATAGGGAATACCCGCAACAAACTACCGGCGATTCCGCAACCACAATTGACATACTGTGGCTTAAAAAAAACGCAACGCAGTTCAATTTGTGTGCAGAATGTCCGCATATCACATACTCAGCATGTGGATGAGATTTCAAGAAATCTCATCCACTCCTCTGCTACTGTACTTTGCTGTGGATTTTCCACAACGTTGCGAAAAATCCACGGTATTCATGCCAAGTGGGGACTAGCCCTAATGGGTGATACGGGGCCCACAGCATGAGGGGGCCCATCTCGCCCACCGGCACTGCCCCACAATGCCCCTTGGCTCCGCTAGCTGCTACATTGGTACGACGCCACATTCAATAGTATCTGCATCCTTAGGACGCAGATACTATTGAACATTATGACAGAGCAGGGAGGTATCTCCCTGCGCTGCCATTGGCTACAAGTCATTCGGCCTGCAGCCCATCAGGCGCAGAGACAGGATCCCTGCACAGACCGGCGTGATGAAGTCACTGGATCACGCGGGTCTACGCAAGGATCCCGTCGGCGTTGAGGAGACTTGTGTAGAATCTCCGTTCGTAGCGGGAACGGGGCCTAGGTGGGAATTGTTTTTGCTTTATTAGTTTGGGGGGTGCTATTTACAAGCGGGGGGCTGTATAGCAGTATGTATAGGGGGCTGCATGGCGCTATCTACTGGGGGGCTGTTTGGTGCTATATACAGGGTTGGATGTATGGCACTATCTTCAGGGGGGGATGCATGGCGCTATCTACAGGGGGGCTGTATGGCAGTATCTACAGGGGGGCTGTATGGCGCTATCTATAGGGGGGCTGTATGGCAGTATTTACAGAGGGGGGCTTTATGGCGATATCTAGAGGGAGGAGCTTTATGGCACTGTCTACAGGGAGGAGCTGTATGGCGCTATCTACAAGGGGGGTCTGTATGGCGCTATCTACAGGGGTCTGTATGGCGCTATCTACAGCCAATGCTCATGCCGGAGATTCCGCTATATGGACAGGGCGACAGGGGCTCCTCCAGGAGGGGAATCCCCGGCCAGAGCGTCTGCAATTCTCTGGCTGGGGATTCCACTCCTAGAGGCAGCTCCAATGGCACTATCTACAGGGGAGGAAGGTGTAGCGCTATCTACAAGGGGGTGTATGTGGCACTATCTACAGGCGGCTGTGTGTCACTATCTTCAGGGGGCACTGTGACACTATCTACAGGGTGCACTGTGGCACTATCTGCAGGGGGCACTGTGATACTATCTACAGAGGGCACTGTGGCATTATCTACAGAGGGCTCTGTATAGATGAGGGCACAAATTGGTGGCCTAACTTCTATATGGGGGACATAAAAAGGGCCTAACTTTTATATGGGGGCCTAACTTCTGTATGGGAGCATAAACAGAGCCTAACTTCTATATAGGGGCACAAACGGGGGGGGGGGGGGGCATTTCTTCCATTTAACAGCTGCCGTGAGTTCCCCCATAAATGGTCCCACTAATTCTATGTTGCACAAAGGCCCACATAAACCTGAGGCCGGCCCTGCTCATTCCTAAAGCTAAAATTCAGAATTCTGCTGGTTTCCTGCCATTAGAGTGCTGTATATTGTGGGACTTCAGATGTCAGTTACAGAATAAGCGTTAAGTCGACCATTGTTCGTATCATGATTCCATCAGCAACCGTACAAACTAAACTGGCTGATCATAGAGTCATTTCGAAAAAAAAAATACTCCTTGGGGCTTGCGCAAAGTGACATATCATTTATCACGTATCCACAGGAAATGAATGGGTCGGCACATAGAACACTTGCAGACCCCTATTCTCGGGATCGATGGGGGTCCCAGCGGTCGGACCCCCATTGATCAGACATTTATCACCTCTCCTGTGGAGAGGTGATAAATGATGATTATAGGAAAACCCCTTAAAAGTGAAGGTTCACTTGTTTATAAGGGTATTGTGTTTACAGCAACTCCTCTATTACCCAAATCACACCTTGTAGATCAGAGTAAATAAAGGGACTTTTCATAACTTTGATTTTGATGGCTTATCCATAGAATAGGTCATCAATATCAGATCGGTGGGGGTATGACTCCCGGCACAACCACCGATCAGCTGACTGAAGGGGCCGTGGCACTTGTCCCTTTCATTGTTTGCCAGAAACAGCGCCGTAAATTTGTAAGTGGCTGTGTCTGGTATTTGCAGCTCAGTCCTTTTCACTTCAATGGGAAGGAGCTGCAGGGAGCTGCAGTACCAGGCACTCAGCTGATGCTGGGAATCGGACCGCCACTGATCTGATATTGATGGTCTATGCTAGAATAGGCCATCAATATCAAAGTCCTTGAAAATTCTTTTAAGCAGTAAGGGTGTGGTCACACTTAGTGATGAGGTTTGGCCAATGTGTGGCCGCAACAGCACACAGTTTTACGAAAAACTAAGGTCTGTGATTACGGGCATGGCGGGCTGCGGACAGCCACCGGCATTTTCGGCCTGTGCTCCCTTATAAAGTATGGGAGCATGGCAGGGTCTTAAAAGATCAGGGGCACAAGCCCCGAGACATATATTTAACCCCCCCCCCCTCCGAAAAATAAATAATTTTTTACATACATATCAGAGATAGCATATCTATAAGACTAAGGCTCCTTTGGCTGCACCGCTGGATAGAATTGGATGCATTGTCTCAGCTTACAGTATCAGACATGATAGGCTTAGGTACATGGTCCCAGCAGACAGCATCACACATGATAGACTTAGGGCTCATTAAGACAAGCATGATTGTCGTCCGTGTGCTGTGCGTTGAAACAACACATAGCACACGGACCCACTGATATCAATGGGGCTATTCACACATGTGTGAGTTTTCAAGCAGTGAGTGTGCGTTGCATGAAACTCACTGCATGTCCTATATTGGTGCGTTTTCATGCACCTAGTCGTCCATTGAAGTCAATGGGTGCGTAAAAACCACGGACAGCACACAGACTCACATCCGTGTGCTGTCCGTGTTTCACGTACCAATTACACTGAAAAAAGGGCTTGCAAGTGTGTGAAAAACACATGACACACGTAAAGAACACTGATGCAAAAACGCAACGCACACAGAATGATTTATGTGCGTTTTTTTACGCACGGAAATCTGTCACGCTTGTGTGAATGTAGCCTAAGATACAGGGCACCAGCAGTAAGTATCCTTGTGCTAACCTTCAGGGGTAAATTTGGCATTTCTGGGGCCCCAAGCAAAGTTATGTCTCGGGGCTCTAATCAAAGACACCTGTAGAGAGTTCCCCACACAATGCCCCCTGTATATAGTGTCACAAACCTCCCTATATGGTTCCACACACAGTCCCCCTGCCATACATCCCCTTTGTAGAAAGTGCCATGCAGTTCCCTGTAGGTAGTCCCACATACCCACCTTGTCTCAGCAGACAGTATCACACATTATAGGTTAGATACATGGACCAGCAGACAGTATCACACATGATAGACTTAGATACAAGGCCCCAGCAGTAAGTATCCTTGTACTAACATATGTCCACCCCCCAAAAAAATGTGTGTGCGTGTGTAAAGGATCTGCCAGGCACAGCTTCGGGGTTAACTCCCATAGGTAATCAGTCTACACCTGAATCTACGTCCCTGAGACTGACTCCTTCTTCCACCACTCAGGATGGCAGGCTTATGAGTGGGAGAGCCTATCGCAGCCTGGCCAGACGGAGCTAGCTCCCTCCCTCTGTCTATTTATACCTGCCTTTCCTGTTTCTCCCTTGCTTGTGATTCTTTCCGTGTGGTTTCCTGGCCCAGCTACAGCTCCTAACTATTTGATCCTGCTCCATACTGACCCTGGCTTACTGACTACTCTTCTGCTCTGCGTTTGGTACCTCGTGCTCTCCTGCTTTGACTTGGCTCGTTCTCCACTCTGTTGCTCACGGTGTTGCCGTGGGCAACTGCCCCTTTCCCTTTGCTTTGTATTCCCTTTTATGTTTGTCTCGTGCACTTACTGAGCGTAGGGACCGCCGCCCAGTTGTACCCCGTTGCCTAGGGCGGGTCGTTGCAAGTAGGCAGGGACAGAGTGGCGGGTAGATTAGGGCTCACTTGTCCGTTTCCCTACCCCTATCATTACATAATCACAAGCCCATACCTAGTCTACCCTGGTCCCTGACAACACTATGGACCCCCTTGAGACCTTGGCTCAGCAAATGCAGGGTCTCTCCCTACAGGTCCAGGCACTGGCTCAGAGGGTCAACCATCCTGATGCTACCTTGGTAGTTCCCCTCACCTCACCTCCTGAACCCCATCTCAAGTTGCCCGACCGGTTCTCAGGGGACCGGAGGGCTTTTCTCTCCTTTCGGGAGAGTTGTAGGCTTTACTTTCGCTTAAAGCCCCACTCCTCAGGTTCTGAGATCCAGCGAGTGGGTATAATTATGTCCCGGCTCCAGGATGGGCCCCAAGAATGGGCCTTCTCCTTGGCTCCTGACGCCCCTGAACTTTCCTCCGTTGATCTTTTCTTTTCTGCTCTCGGACTCATTTATGACGAGACTGACAAGACTGCCTTTGCCGAGGGTCAGCTGGTGACCTTACGTCAGGGTAAGAGACCTGTTGAGGAGTATTGTTCTGACTTTAGGAAGTGGTGCGTAGCTTCTCGGTGGAATGACCCTGCCTTAAGGTGCCAGTTTAGGTTCGGTCTGTCGAATGCCCTGAAAGACCTGCTAGTTAGCTATCCCTCTTCTGACTCCCTAGACCAGGTTATGGCTTTAGCGGTACGACTTGACCGACGTCTCAGGGAACGACAACGCGAACGTTTATGTGTTTTCTCCTCCGACTCCCCCATGATGCCTCCCGAGGTTCTGTTGCTTCGTTCTTCCCCGGAAAACTCAGAGGTACCTATGCAACTCGGGGCCTTCGTGTCCCCCCAACAACGTAGAGATTTCCGCAGGAAGAATGCTCTCTACTTCTACTGTGGGGATGACAAGCATCAAGTGAACACCTGTCCTAAGCGTAAGAATGCAGCCGGAGAACTTCCGCGCCTAAGTGATCATCGGGGAGGTCACTTGGGCGCACAGGTATTTTGCGTAAATATGAAACGTAATAAGATCTTGCTTCCCTTTCAGGTCTCTTTTGGTGGTAGGTCTGCTACCGGCAGTGCCTTCGTGGATTCAGGGTCCTCTGCTAATATCAGGTCTGTGGAATTTGCTATGTCTCTTGCTATGCCTTTGATTGATTTGCCTAAACCTGTCCCGGTAGTGGGTATCGACTCCACTCCTCTTGCTAATGGTTATTTTACACAGCATGCCCCTGTTTTTGAACTCCTTGTTGGCTCCATGCATTTGGAGCAGTGCTCTGTACTGTTGATGCAGGGATTATCGTCCGATTTGGTTTTAGGCCTTCCCTGGTTGCAGTTGCATAATCCCACGTTTGACTGGAATACTGGGGAGCTTACCAAATGGGGTAATGAATGTTTGACGTCATGTTTTTCTGTTAATTCTATTTCTCCCCCTGAGGAGGTGAACACGCTACCTGAGTTTGTTCGGGACTTCGCTGATGTTTTCTCTAAGGAGGCCTCCGAAGTGTTACCTCCTCATAGAGAATACGATTGCGCTATCGAATTGGTACCAGGAGCTAAGCTTCCTAAGGGTAGGATATTTAATCTTTCTTGTCCCGAACGTGAAGCCATGAGAGAGTATATCCAGGAATGCCTGGCCAAGGGTTACATTCGCCCCTCTACTTCTCCAGTAAGTTTTCGCCCACTGAGAGTAACTATGATATTGGCAATCGCGAACTTTTAGCCATTAAATGGGCATTTGAAGAGTGGCGCCACTTCCTGGAGGGGGCTAGGCACCAGGTAACTGTCCTTACCGACCACAAGAATCTGGTTTTCCTAGAATCTGCCCGGAGGCTAAACCCGAGACAAGCTCGATGGGCGCTATTTTTTACCAGATTCAACTTTTTGGTTACCTATAGGGCTGGGTCTAAAAATATTAAGGCCAATGCACTGTCGCGTAGCTTCATGGCCAGCCCTCCTTTGGAGGAAGATCCTGCTTGTATTTTGCCTCCCGGTATAATCATTTCTTCTATTGATTCTGATTTAGTCTCTGAAATTGCGGCTGATCAAGGTTCAGCTCCCGGGAACCTTCCTGAGGACAAGCTATTTGTTCCCCTGCAATACCGGCTAAGGGTACTTAGGGAAAATCATGACTCCGCACTATCTGGTCATCCAGGCATCCTGGGTACCAAACACCTCATTGCCAGAAACTATTGGTGGCCTGAGTTGCCTAAAGATGTTAAGGCCTACGTCGCCGCTTGTGAGGTTTGTGCTAGGTCCAAGACTCCCAGGTCCCGACCAGCGGGCTTACGAAGTTCGTTGCCCATTCCCCAGAGACCTTGGACACATATCTCCATGGATTTTATCACCGATTTGCCTCCATCCCAAGGCAAGTCCGTGGTGTGGGTGGTAGTAGACCGCTTCAGTAAGATGTGCCACTTTGTGCCCCTCAAGAAACTACCCAACGCCAAGACGTTAGCTACCTTGTTTGTCAAACACATCCTGCGTCTCCATGGGGTCCCTGTCAATATTGTTTCGGACAGAGGGGTATAATTTGTTTCTTTGTTTTGGAGAGCCTTCTGTAAGAAGTTGGAGATTGATCTGTCCTTCTGTGCCTTCCATCCTCAAACCAATGGCCAAACTGGGAGGACTAATCAATCTCTAGAACAATATTTAAGGTGTTTTATCTCTGACTGTCAATATGATTGGGTCTCATTCATTCCCCTCGCTGTATTTTCCCTTAATAACCGGGTCAGTAACTCGTCAGGGGTCTCCCCCTTTTTCTGTAGTTTTGGGTTTAATCCACGGTTCTCCTCCGTTTCACCTGGTAGTTCCAACAATCCCGAGGTAGAGGTCGTTCATCGGGAACTGTGCACAGTCTGGGCCCAGGTTCAGAAGAACCTAGAGGCATCCCAGAGCGTACAAAAAACTCAGGCTGATAGAAAACGTTCTGCTAACCCCTTGTTTATGGTCGGGGATCTGGTGTGGTTATCGTCTAGGAACTTGCATCTTAAGGTCCCGTCCAAGAAGTTTGCTCCCCGGTTTATTGGGCCGTATAAGGTCATTGAAGTCCTCAATCCTGTCTCCTTCCGGCTGGAGTTACCCCCACCTTTTCGTATACACGACGTGTTTCATGCCTCCCTCCTTAAACGCTGCTCCCTGTCCTTGGCTCCCTCGAGGAAACCTCCTGTTCCCGTTCTCACCCCTGAGGGGGTGGAATTCGAGGTGGCCAAGATTGTGGACAGCAAGATGGTCCAAGGCTCCCTCCAGTTCCTGGTCCATTGGAGAGGATACGGGCCTGAGGAGAGGACTTGGGTACCCGCCCGGGATGTTCACGCTGGGGTATTGGTCAGGAAGTTCCACCTTCGTTTCCCCAGTAAACCAGGTCCACTTAGAAAGGGTCCGGTGGCCCCTCATAAAAGGGGGGGTACTGTAAAGGATCTGCCAGGCACAGCTTCGGGGTTAACTCCCATAGGTAATCAGTCTACACCTGAATCTACGTCTCTGAGACTGACTCCTTCTTCCACCACTCAGGATGGCAGGCTTAGGAGTGGGAGAGCCTATCGCAGCCTGGCCAGACAGAGCTAGCTCCCGCCCTCTGTCTATTTATACCTGCCTTTCCTGTTTCTCCCTTGCTTGTGATTCTTTCCGTGTGGTTTCCTGGCCCAGCTACAGCTCCTAACTATTTGATCCTGCTCCATACTGACCCTGGCTTACTGACTACTCTTCTGCTCTGCGTTTGGTACCTCGTGCTCTCCTGGTTTGACTTGGCTCGTTCTCCACTCTGTTGCTCACGGTGTTGCCGTGGGCAACTGCCCCTTTCCCTTTGCTTTGTATTCCCTTTTATGTTTGTCTCGTGCACTTCCTGAGCATAGGGACTGCCGCCCAGTTGTACCCCGTCGCCTAGGGCGGGTCGTTGCAAGTAGGCAGGGACAGAGTGGCGGGTAGATTAGGGCTCACTTGTCCGTTTCTCTACCCCTATCATTACAGCATGTATGTATATGTGTGTATATGTGTGTACATTGCAGCAAAAGATAAGCTTTGCAAAGCTATGCCTGTAAAGGGAAGTGTCCCTATTTATGTATATATATGTATATATATATATATATATATATATATATATATATATATATACACTTCCATGACAACTCACACTTATTTTTATCAAATGAGTTGCAAAATGACTAGAAAATATAGTCAAGACATTGACAAGGTTAGAAATAATGATTTTCTCCTTCAAACTTTGCTTCCGTCAAGCTGCTCCCACAACAGCTCTATGGGGTTGAGATCTAGTGACTGCGCTGGCCACTCCATTACAGATAGAATACCAGCTGCTTGCTTCTTCCCTAAATAGTTCTTGCATAATTTGGAGGTGTGCTTTGGGTCATTGTCCTGTTGTAGGATGAAATTGGCTCCAATCAAGCGCTGTCCACAGGGTATGGCATTGCGTTGCAAAATGGATAGCCTTCCTTATTCAAAATCCCTTTTACCTTGTACAAATCTACCACTTTACCAACACCAAAGCAACCCCAGACCATCACATTACCTCCACCATGCTTGACAGATGGCGTCAGGCACTCTTCCAGCATCTTTTCAGTTGTTCTGCATCTCACAAATGTTCTTCTGTGTGATCCAAACACCTCAAACATCGATTCGTCTGTCCATAACACTTTTTTCCAATCTTCCTCTGTCCAATGTCTGTGTGCTTTTGCCCATATTAATCTTTTCCTTTTATTAGCCAGTCTCAGATATGGCTTTTTCTGAAGGCCAGCATCCCGGAGTCGCCTCTTCACTGTAGATGTTGACACTGGCGTTTTGCGGGTACTATTTAATGAAGCTGCCAGTTGAGGACCTGTGAGGCGTCTATTTTTCAAACTAGAGGCTCTAATGTACTTGTCTTGTTGCTCAGTTGTGCAGCGGGGCCTCCCACTTCTCTTTCTACTCTGGTTAGAGCCTGTGTGTGCTGTCCTCTGAAGGGAGTAGTACACACCATTGTAGGAAATCTTCAGTTTCTTGGCAATTTCTCGCATGGAATAGCCTTCATTTCTAAGAACAACAATAGACTGTCGAGTTTCACATGAAAGCTCTCTTTTTCTAGCCATTTTGAGAGTTTAATCGAACCCACAAATGTAATGCTCTAGATTCTCAACTAGCTCAAAGGAAGGTCAGTTTTATAGCTCCTCTAAACAGCAAAACTGTTTACAGCGGTGCTAACATAATTGCACAAGGGTTTTCAAGTGTTTTCTAATCATCCATTAGCCTTCTAACACAGTTAGCAAACACAATGTATCATTAGAACACTGGAGTGATGGTTGCTAGAAATGGGCCTCTATACGCCTATGTAGATATTGCATTAAAAACCAGACGTTTGCAGCTAGAATAGTCATTTAGCACATTAACAATATACAGAGTCTATTTCTATTTCTATTAATTTTAATGTTTTCTTCATTGAAAAAAAACTGTGCTTTTCTTTCAAAAATAAGAAAATTTCTAAGTGACCCTAAACTTTTGAATGGTAGTGTGTGCATATATATATATATATATATATATATATATATATATATATATATATATATATATATATATGTCTCATGAGCCAGGGCTGTACAAACACAGCCCTGGTCATGAATATAGTTTGATCTCCTGACTCCATTTCAAATCTCCCGCTCATGAGTCGGCTGGTGATACATTCTCACTATGCCGACCCATGCTAGCCGGGGGCGAGCGCCACTTGTCCTCCGCTGCGAGCCTTCCGGCAGGGTTAAATTGCCCTGCGTCGGTACGCTCAGCAGCTGAAGCTAGCTGAACCTAGCTGGGTCCCGCCACGACACCACCAATGAAGCTCACCTCTCCAGCTGGGACCTCACCTCTCTCCTCCAACGACCTGCTCCTGCTACAGCTCCTGCCTCTGCTCCCCTGTTCCACCAACGACACTCTAAATATTAGTGTAGCTATGACTACACTTTAAACTTTCCCTGTCTGTCCCTGTTAACCCTTGCTTCCCCTATCCCTGAGTAATCCTTGCTGTACCTATGTTAACCCTTGTTTCCCCTGAGTCCCAGTTAACCCTTGCTGGCCTGAGTCCCTGTTGACTCTTGCTGCCCTGAATTAACTCTTGCTGCCCTGAGTTAACTCTTGCTGCCCTGAGTTAACCCTTGTTGCCCTTGCTGTCCCTGAGTAACCCTTGCTGTCCCTGAGTAACCCTTGCTGTCCCTGAGTAAACTTTTCAGTAACCCTTAAAACCTTTGCAGTCCCTAAGTTAAACCCTACTGCTCTGAGTAACCCTTGCTGTCCTTGAATTACCCTTGAACCCATTACCTGATTATTAACACTTAGTGTACAGGGACGGTTATATTAAGAGGAAGTGGGACAGAGATAGTGAGCGTGTGAGAATTACAAGTAACTTATGTGTATTGTGTTTTAATGTAACTTCTATATATTTTTAGGTAAGTGGGTGGCGGTATAATTAGGATTGTAATACCGTGTTTATACTGTACTTTGATTACTTACTGTATTTTATATATGTGAGTGATTACTGTATGTTAATAAATATCACCTATATTTACTATGTGGTCTTATTCCCATGAGTAGCAGCAAAAGCAATTAGATCGATGTTAGTATAAGGAAAAGGTAGGGGAACTAGGCATAACCCTAGTGACCCTGTGACCCTGTATATAAAGGAGGTAGTAATGGTGGGTGACACAATCCAAGTGCAATCCATATATATATATATATAGCCCCTTTTACAGTGCCGCTTTGCAGTAAAACTGCATACTGTTACTTTTTCTTGCCTTGGCATCGCCACATATCGATTGAAATGCGGTTCCTACAATTGGCCTCACCCTAGTATAGAAATTAAATTCCTTATTAAGGCCTTATTCACACGTACGTGTCCGTTTTGCGTGCGCAAAAAAGGCTGCATTTTGCGTACGCAAAAGATCCGTGTGGCATCAGCATATGGTGCGTGGCTGCGTGATTTTCGCGCAGCCGGCATCATGATGACTCGTTTTTATGTTTACCAACAGAAAATCACGAGGTGCTTTTCTGTTTTCATGAATTTATTTTACTACTGTAGCGCGCATCATATGCGGCACCCGGTAGTGCTTCCGTGTGCCGTGCGCGATTTGCACGCACCCATTGACTTCAATGGGGGAGTGCTGCGCGAAACACGGGCAAGTATAGGACATGTTGTGAGTTTCACACAGCGCACATATGCTGCATGAAATTCACTGACAGTCTGACCGGCCCCATTCACTAACATAGGTCCGTGCGACGCGCGTGAAAATCACGCGCGTAGCACGGACGTATAACACGTTCGTGTGAATAAGGCCTAAAGGGGTTTTCCAGCCAATAAACATTGATGGCCTATCTTCAAGATAGGCCACGAATAGCTGATGTGCTGGGGTCCGACTTTCGGGACCCCTGCGAATCAGCTGTTTTGAAGGGGCCGCATGCTTCCCCTTCGTTTCTTCTTTCTCACTGTGAGTCGTCGACATGCATTTAGCGGCCATTCACAAGTATTGCAGCCTTTTCTCCCATTGAAGTGAATGGCCCCTTCTAAACAGCTAATTGGCGGGGGTACCGAAAGTCGGTCCCTGACCCATCGGCTATTGATGGCCTAACCTGAGGATAGACCATCAATTTTTAGTGGCTGGAAAACCCCTTTAAGCTCTCTCAAGTGCCATTAACAGAATACAATTCCCATTTATTGACATAATTATTTCCTAATTGATGTTTCTAATGATGGTGAAGAGGAGAGCAGACAATACAGTTTGATTTCTCCAATTACCTGAATTGTTTCCCCTTGATAATTCAGATAAGTACATATAAGGGAATTGCCATAAATGCTATTACCTAATTTAAGGGAAGGTTAAAAAAAATGCAGGTTTGAACAAGCACTTTATTTTCTTGATTCCTTCTACATAAATGCCATTACCTAATTTAAAGGGTAACTGCACCTTTAAACAACTTTTGATATGTCGCAGAGACACATCAGTAGTTTTGATCGTTAGGTGTTCAGGTGCTAAGACCCCCACCGTCCCTGAAAGAAGATGCCGAAGCATTCAGCTGAGTGCTCTGCACCTTTGATTGTGATTGGTGCTCCTTGTCAGGTTAAAGACAGCGCACATACAACTAAACAGTAGGAGAAGCAACAGCATCCAATTCTGTTATCAAAAATGTATTTGAAAAATATTGTAAAATAGTCATGCAGAAGAAAAAACAGTAACGTTTTGACCCATAGTAGTGCTTCTATGAACATCTATTAGGCCGTCTTCAGCCTAACAGTGATCTCCGATCACAGCCCAAAATGCAGTGCACTTAGATGAGTGCTTCTTCGCCATAGTTTCCGCAACGGTGGGGTCTCAGCACCCAGAGCCACACTGCTCAAAACTTCTGATATGTCTCTATGAAATAATAAAAGTTTTCTTTAAAATGGGCAAATATGCAATTATAAATTAGCACTTTATTTTCTTGATTTATTCTACTTGATTAGACTACAGGTAGATGCCTTCTTTTAGCAAATATATGGTGTATCATACCCAATAATCATATAACAATATTCAGCAAAACAGTAGTACAGTAACATTGAGTAGAAATGAATAGAAAAGTCATTATTCTTGGTTTAAGTGGAAGGCCACAGCTTTATGGGTACAATGCATAGAAAAACTTCCTACCCAGCTACCCTGGGCAGCAACCGTCTTTGTGTGTCCAAGCACTGTTATGCAGTGGACATGTGTTCATTCAACGGCTAAAACGGCATGCTAGGCAAGCCAAAAAATCTGCCAACTGTGATATCTATATTACAGAAAATTACCAAGCAAAGCGAAAATTTTCTTTACAAAACAGTGAAAATACAACCAGGGAGGGAAGGAGGGCTACTTCGGCTGAAAAAATCGGGAGAGAGATATGATGCACAATATACAGGAAAAGCTTGAAGTCAAGGAGAGAGCAGAAAATGTATTCACGCCTTGACTTGCATTTGTCCTTTTATCACCCACACTTCCCTGTAGTCCAAGGAACCTTCCTTCAACAGTATGGTGCCTGCTGTAAGCTAAAGCAAAAGCAGTACATGCAGGTACCAAGAGTCTACCTGCCATAGAGAAAGACCATGGGGCTGCTGTGGGGCCATAGAGAAAGGGCTTTGCTATTGGGTGACAAGAATCTTTGCAGGACTTACCTCTATAGAGGGACTGCATTGTTAGCAAACAAGGAGGTTGTCAATAGTCATGGAAAGGGCATAGAGGGGTAAAACACACATCAGTCCTTCTGTGCTGAGTGACAAGGCCCTTTATTCTGAGTAACAAAACCCAGCACTAGAGATGAGCGAACCGGGACAACCGAACCCGGTTTCGATCCGAACATCGGGAAAAGTTCGGTTCGCAGCGAATCCGAATTTTACCGGGTTCGGCCAAACCCGTTTTGACCGAACCTGGCTACATTTTGGCGCCTGCCACATGTTAGATGTAAAATGGAGGATTTCACAATATCACCTGACATCAGGCTACCCCATAATGCCTTGCAAACGGCTCTCCCAGCCAATCGGGAGGCAGCATAGGGGCGGGCTCAAGCCTGCAATAAAAGTCTATGCACGGAGTTCAGCGGCCATTTTAGAGACAGGAGCTGTAGGGATAGCATCTCTGTGCAGTAAGGGAAAGCTTTAGGAATCTAAAAGGCAGGAATCCAGCAATCAAAGGGGCTCATCCACTACTCACTACTCAGCCAGTGTGTGAATACTCTTTTATAAGGGGCTCATCCCCGTTGTATCCAACTTGCAATACAGGCAGCCTTTGTAGTACTACAACGCCCAGCATTCCCTGAGTAAGTGCACAGTGGCTGATAGAAATTCTCATTCATTGCCATTTGCCAAGCCAGTGTCAGTGTGTGAATACGCTTTTAGAAGGGGCTCATCCCCGGCCGTTAACATAACAAACAAATAACAATCCAACTTGCAATACAGGCAGCCTTTGTAGTAGACGTAGTACTACAGCGCCCAGCATTCCCTGAGTGCACCGCGGCGTGGCTGATAGAAATTCTCATTCATTGCCATTTGCCAAGCCAGTGTGTGAATACGCTTTTAGAAGGGGCTCATCCCCCGGGTTTTGATTCAACTTGCTGCACTCCAGCAGTGAAATGTCTGGTAAAAAAAAGGTTGTGAAAGGACGGGGTAGAGGAAAAAACACCCATGCCGTGTCCTCTTCCAGTCCAAATGTTAGATCTGTTGGTGCCAGACCCAGTACCAGCATTTGTGGCACAAGACATGTGCCCAGTTCCACTAGTAGCAGCAGCCATGTGCCTGCTGGTAGTAGTAGCAGTATCAGCAAGCCAGACTTGTCCATCTCCTCCGGTGGGCGGGTTACTTTAGACAATACGGCCATTGTGGACTGGTTGGCTGGCTCACGGTCATCTCAGCAGGAAGACTCTGATGATCTGGCTTCAAGCCAGGTTTCGTTGGATTCCAGATCCTCTACAGTTCCTTGGCACAGTGACAGTAGTAATATGGGTATTTCTAGCGTTTCCATTCCATCATCTATGTCTTCACTCCCCCTTCCTAGCGGGAAGCCATCTTTCCTGAGAGTCCTAAGAGACATCTCCTCGGGTGCGAAGGAAGATACTGAACAACATAGTGATGATGATTTGTTTTCCGCGAGTCAGCCAACGGAGTGTGTTGCGGCGGTGGTGGAGGTGGAAGCGGTGTCCGAGACGCATAGCTGTGGTAGTGAGGGTGTTGGTGGTGGTAGCCGTGGTGGCAGACGCAGTAATGAGGGGGGGCATGGAGCCCGCCATGATGCACATCACATTCACAACACAGTGACAGAAGTGGCGGGGATGATGAGCAGGGCTATGATGATGATGTTGTTTTAGGACGTGGGAACCAGGTGACGAGGTGATGACGGCGTCAGAGGAGGAGGGTAGTAGTGGCGGCACTGGCAGTGATAAACAGCCAAGCCGAGGTAGGGGCAGAAGTCAATCTGCAAAACGTTGCAGCGGTAGGGTCAGCTCAGGAGCTGGTGACGGCGACACTGATGCTGGTGTTGGCTCCTGAAAAAAGCCTGCCAGACAAGGGGCAAGCTCGGGTGGTGGTGGTGGTGGTGGACGTGGTACTACCTCTTTACGGTACTCTGCCGTGTGGCAATTTTTCTGTACCTTCCCGGAGGACGAAAACATGGCACAGTGCCGTATCTGCAAGCAGAATGTAAGGCGTGGGCAGGGCAGCAATGTAGGAACTACCGCTCTACGTAAACACATGGAGCGGCATCACAAGGCCATGTGGGACAATCGACATGCCCCACCATCATCATGTACATCTAATGAAGACCCCTCTGCCGCTGCTGCTGCTGCTGCTCCGAGTCCCTGTCATCTAAGTAGTAGCCAGGCCTTATCCACCATGTCGTTATCATCATCATCACTGTCATCTAGTGCTCCTCCTACGTCCCGTCAGTTATCTATTACGGAATCGTTGTCCAATAAGCAACAATATATACCCAGTCATCCACTTGTCATGCGGCTTAATTCATGCGGCTTAATTCACACCTGGCTAAGTTGTTGGGGGTGCAGTCGCTGCCATACCACCTGGTCGACTCCGCCGGCTTCAAGCAATTGATGGCGTGCACTCAGCCTAGGTGGCGAATACCTAGCCGACATTACTTCTCCAAAACAGCTGTCCCTGCCTTGCACAAGCACGTGGAGTTAAAGGTGTGCCAGTCCTTGCAATTATCCGTGTGCAGCAGGGTACATGCCACCGTCGACACGTGGAGCAGCAACTATGGGCAGGGACAGTACATGTCTTTCACGGCCCACTGGGTCAATATTTTGCAGTCCGATGCACCACCGCAGCAATGCCAGGCATTACCACCTCTATCTTTCTGGTTCAACTCCAGACACCAGGCGCCTACCATCCTCCTCCTCCTCCTCCTTGCCCTCCTCAATGGAAGTCTTCCCGTCCCCGACAGGACACAGCGTATCTTCCACTCCTCCTCCCTCCTCTTTTCATAGGTGCAAGGTGAAGCGCCACAACGCTGTCTTACACCTGCTGAGCCTGGGCGAGAAAAGCCACACAGGGCAGGAGCTGCTGCTGTGCATCAAGGAGGAAATCGCACGCTGGCTGTCTCCTCTGAAACTTACACTGGGCAATGTTCTCTCTGATAACGGGAAGAAAGTTGTGGCTGCACTGCGTCTAGGTCACCTGACACATGCTTCTTGCATGGCACATGTGATAAATCTGGTCATAACACGCTTCTTAAAGTCATATGTTGGTTTGAAGGGTGTGCTGGCCATGTCCAGGAGGGTTTGCATTCGCTTTAGACATTTGTATGCATTTAAGCACACGCCCTCCTGGACTTGCAGCGTCAAAACAATCTCCTAGAACACAGCCTGATTTGCGACGTTCCAACATGCTGGAATTCCACCCTGCACATGTTGGACCGTCTGTACGAACAGCGGAAAGCCGTGAATTATTTCCTGATGCAGCAGACGGACAGCGTTTGGAGCCAGTGTCATTTCGAGCTCAGGCACTGGCAGCTGGTTAGAGACGCATGTCGCGTTTTGAGGCCCTTTGAAGAGGCCACACGATTTGTGAGCCGTGACGCTAGCGGAATGAACGATGTTATGCCGCTGATATTCATTATGGAGCAAATGCTCACAGCGATGATTCAGCAAAGGATGGAGGAAGGATCACATCTGGCTATGGATGTTGAGGAGGAGGAGGAGGATGAGGATGAGGAAACAGGACCTGAAGAGGATCTGGATTTGGAGATGGAATCACAGGAAGGGATAGGGGACGAGGCAGCCGCACAACATTACAGTGATGGTGATGACGAGTCTGACGACGACCTTGATGATGGACAACCATGGCAGTATGGGGCGGAGATGGAACCAACCGGGCCCTCTGAAATGCTGGCCAGGATGGCGAGCTGTATGCTTCGTTACTTGCATGCTGACTGTCGTATTGTTAGCATGAAGCAAAGAGATGAGTACTGGATAGCCACACTTTTAGACCCTCGGTATAAAGCCAGAATGGGGGAGTTTTTTGCGCCTTCCGAGAGGGAGGCAAAATTGGCTTATTATCGAGAGAAGCTATGCAGCCAGCTTGTCACGGTTTTCAAACGGCAAACACCTGCTACAAGCATGTCTGACCGGGGGGCCACTCTCTGCTCCACTGTCTCATCGTTCCAACGCCTCTGGCAGAGCTACCTCTGCAATAGGCGGCAGCAGCGGCGGCAGCAGCCAATTCAGTTTGGAAAATATGATGACAACATTTTGACATCCAATACCCCGACCTGACACACATCGTAGTCACCAAAGGGAAGTTCACCATCACCAGGTGCAGCACCTAAACAACCAGGTTCACTCGTACCTGGACTGTGCCCTTTCTCCGTCAGAAATGCTGATCCCAGACCCCATGGACTTCTGGGTCAGCAGATTGGATCATTGGCAAGAACTGGCCCAGTTTGCCATGGGTGTACTGTCTTGTCCACCCTCCAGTGTAGCGTCAGAGAGGGTATTCAGTGCGGCAGGGGGCTTCGTCGCCCCTAAGCGAACAAGATTGTCCGCCAACAGCTTGGAAAATCTCACGTTTCTGAAAATGAATCAAGCGTGGATCGGTGAGGATTTTAAAACCCCTGTGCCTGATGCCACTGATTAGATCTGACATTGCTGCTGCTGCTGCCGCTGCCGCCTGCTACTGCCGCCTGCTACTACGGGATTCTGACCTGTCCACTCTTTTTTTAATGTGCCGCTGTTGGTGCTGCTACTACTTCTACCACCAATCCACCCCCAGTGCCGTCTGCTACAAGCAGGCCTGCCCCACCACAGGGCTTTGTCCTGTGACTATCCAGTGTCTTTTAATGTGCTGCTACTACTACTACCACCCTTGCTGTCCATTGGCTACCTCTACTACCACCAATACACCTCCACTGCCGTCTGCTACAAGCAGGCCTGCCCCACCACAGGGCTTTGTCCTGTGACTGTCCAGTCTCTTTTAATATGCTACTACTACTACTACTACCACCCTTGCTGTCCGTTGGCTACCTCTACTACCACCCATACACCTCCACTGCCGTCTGCTACAAGCAGGCCTGCCCCACCACAGGGCTTTGTCCTGTGACTGTCCAGTCTCTTTTAATGTGCTGCTACTACTACTACTACCACCCTTGCTGTCCGTTGGCTACCTCTACTACCACCAATACACCTCCACTGCCGTCTGCTACAAGCAGGCCTGCCCCACCACAGGGCTTTGTCCTGTGACTATCCAGTGTCTTTTAATGTGCTGCTACTACTACTACCACCCTTGCTGTCCGTTGCCTACCTCTACTACCACCAATACACCTCCACTGCCGTCTGCTACAAGCAGGCCTGAGGCCTGCCCCACCACAGGGCTTTGTCCTGTGACTGTCCAGTCTCTTTTAATGTGCTGCTACTACTACTACCACCCTTGCTGTCTGTTGGCTACCTCTATTACCACCAATACACCTCCACTGCCGTATGCTACAAGCAGGCCTGCCCCACCACAGGGCTTTGTCCTGTGACTGTCCAGTCTCTTTTAATGTGCTGCTGCTACTACTACTACTACTACTACCACCACCCTTGCTTTCCGTTGGCTACCTCTACTACCACCAATACACCTCCACTGCCATCTGCTACAAGAAGGCCTAAGGCCTGCCCCACCACAGGGCTCTGTCCTGTGACTGTCCAGTCTCTTTTAATGTGCTGCTACTACTACTACCACCCTTGCTGTCTGTTGGCTACCTCTACTACCACCAATACACCTCCACTGCCGTCTGCTACAAGCAGGCCTGAGGCCTGCCCCACCACAGGGCTTTGTCCTGTGACTGTCCGGTCTCTTTTAATGTGCTGCTACTGCTACTACTACCACCCTTGCTGTCCGTTGGCTACCTCTACTACCACCAATACACCTCCACTGCCGTCTGCTACAAGCAGGCCTGCCCCACCACAGGGCTTTGTCCTGTGACTGTCCAGTCTCTTTTAATGTGCTGCTACTACTACTACTACTACTACTACCACCCTTGCTGTCCGTTGGCTACCTCTACTACCACCAATACACCTCCACTGCCGTCTGCTACAAGCAGTCCCAGAGGCCTGCCCCGCCACAGGGCTTTGTCCTGTGACTGTCCAGTCTCTTTTAATGTGCTGCTACTACTACTACCACCCTTGCTGTCCGTTGGCTACCTCTACTACCACCAATACACCTCCACTGCCGTCTGCTACAAACAGGCGTGAGGCCTGCCCCACCACAGGGCTTTGTCCTGTGACTGTCCAGTCTCTTTTAATGTGCTGCTATTACTACTACCACCCTTGCTGTCCGTTGGCTACCTCTACTACCACCAATACACCTCCACTGCCGTCTGCTACAAGCAGGCCTGGAGGGCTTGTGAAAAGCCATTGCTTGTTGCTTTTACATCCATGTATGGATGAACCCCGGCAGGCATCTGCCAATAAAAAGGGTAAATTTTTGGAGGACTTGTGAAAAGCCATTGCTTGTTGCTTTTACATTACATCCATGTATGGAACTCTTTTATTATAAAAGTAAAAAACATAACAACAACATCAGCCGATGTAAACCATAACCAAAATACAACATATACAAACATAAACATAAGACATTATATACATATTTTTAAATACATCACTGTATTCCTCCATGTTCCCGGACTTGGCCAATTCCTCAACCAGCTACACTCATCCACATTCAACTTTTATCGTATCCCCCCCCACTCTCAGTATCCATTTGCCCCAACTCACTCCCTTCCGTACTCATTTGAAACAATCAGCCGGAATGTGTCAAACCCCCCAACGTTCATACCCATATTTATATACAACATACTTTAATCTTTACACCCACATATACATAAGAATATATATACACCTATACTTTTTTTTACACCTCCACCTATATACCTATATATATATATTTTTTTTTTTTATTTTTTTTTTATTTTTATATATTTTTTTTTTTTCTTTCTTCTCAATGTATATACTAACCCTAACTCTAACTAACCTAACCCTTCACCACACCAGGCCAACACCCCGCCTCATGTCCCCTCATGTCCGCTTAGTCCTGATGCTGGCCTCCGCCACCACACCGTAGACCTCCCACTCAGACCCTCGCCCCATGTCCTCTCATGTTCTGCATAGTCCGGGCCCAAGCGGGAGAAAAAAAGAAAACAATATAATCCTCCCCACACCCCCCCATTCCCCCACCCAACCTATCTAAACCCCTGTCACTCTCCCTCGCATATACATAACAACAAAAACACAACCCGAAAGCACCAAGTTCGGTTCCTGTAAGCCTTTATACTGCCTTTATGTACAGAAAACAAAAAACTCTGCCGTGCACAATCCCAGCCTACCACCAGAAAGAGGAGAAAGAGACCCACCCGACCCCCCGAGGATAGGATCCACCCACGCCGACACCTCCCTATCGCTTCCCCTATCGCTTTCCCCTAAAGCTGTCCCTTCTCTTACCCTTTGTTTGATCTAGCCCTAAACTCGCCCTCCTTTCCCTATTGTTTTCCCTATCGCTTAATTTTTTAGTGCCTAAGCGAGGGCGGACCCCCCCCCAGACGAGCCAGATGAGCCCCCCATCCCCCTGAAGGTCAATACCCTAAGGCACCCCAAAAGAAAAGCCCCTCCATAGGCGAGAGGCTTTGGATGCTCCCAGTCTATCAACCTCCAAAGAACGTACCTTCACCAGGCCGCCGATGATGTTCCCTACAACTTCTTCCACCAGAAGGATTTTGCTCTGCGTAGATACTAAACACCGTGCGTTCCAGGTAAAGTGCCTAACCACTATGCTAACTAAAAAAAGAAGTGTTACGGTCCCTACCACCTAGGTCTCCGAACATCCCATAAGCCCACCCGGCGTAGGAGAGGTTGGCTAAGCCGAGCCAGCCGATGGAGGCACCCACCCTTTTGTACACCTCTGCATTAAAGGAGCAATGAAGCAGGAAATGCTTCATACTCTCTAGTGTATCGCTACACTCCTCCCGAGGACATCCTCTGTCATCAGTGTTTCTGTACTTCAAATTGCCCCTTACGTACAGTCTCCCGTGGAAGCAGCGCCAAGCCAGATCCCAAAACTTCTGGGGAATCCTCACTGAATTTAAAAGTTTTAATCCCTCCCTGAGGTCACTACTTGGGCAGTCTTTGAGAGCCAGGGGCTTCTGGAAGTGGGTCATCAGAACCCTTCTGTCGAGGAATTTCCTCGGCATGATCCTGATCTCCCACACCTCCAGACCCCACCGGCGTACCATCTTCAAGACCAGGGCGGCATAAGCTGGGAGATGTCCATGGGGTGTACGCAGGTCTTTCACTTGGCCTCCTCTCTCCCATTCCTGGAAGAAGGGCTGAAACCACTCCCTGTAGGAGAGAATCCACCAAGGAGCCCTCTCTTGCCAGAGGTTTGCCATATTGATCTTAACAAAGGTGTTCACCAGGAACACCACTGGGTTAACCATACCTAACCCTCCTAGTTTCCTTGGTAGATACGTAACTTCTCTCTTAATTAGGTTGAGCCTGTTCCCCCATAACAGTTGGAAGAACAGGCTATAGACCCGAGCCCAGAGAGGTTCTGGCAAGATGCACACACTGCCGAGGTAGAGCAACATGGGCACCAGGTAAGCTTTGGCCAAGTGAACCCTTTCTCTAAGGGTTAAGGACCAACCCTTCCATTGGCCGACCTTCTGGGCAACTAACTTTAGCCTGTCATCCCAGTTTTTCTTGGGATAATCACCCGGGCCAAATTCCACTCCTAAGATCTTTGCAGACCCCTGAGGCTCTGGAAGGGTGTCCAGGAGACCAAAACTAGGATCTCCTCCTCCCAGCCAGAGACTCACGCACTTGTCACGGTTAACCTTGGACCCAGATGCCCGTGAGTAACATTCCACTTCTGACATCACCCACTCCGCCTCCCCTTGAGAGGAGACGAAAATGGAGACGTCATCCGCGTATGCAACCACCCTCTGAGTGGCTTCCGGCCCTTCCAAGCCGACCCCGATCCCCGCCAATGGTCCACGGTCAACCCTTCTTAAAAAAGGGTCAATCGCAAACACATATAGCAGGGGACTCAGAGGACAGCCCTGGCGGACACCAGACCCAACCTCAAAGGGGGTTCCAACCCAACCGTTAACCAGCGCGAAAGTCTCTGCCCCAGTGTATAAGGTCTGGAGCCAATTGACAAACCCTCCCGGCAGACCATACCTCAGAAGGACCGACCATAGATACTCATGATTCACTCGGTCAAACGCTTTGGCCTGGTCCAAGGACAGGACGTACCCCTTCCACTGGCCAGAATTTCCCCGCTCCACTGCCTCTCTGACACTGAGGACAGCACTAAAAGTGCTGCGGCCTGGAACGGAACAATGCTGGACCGGCGAAAGAAGCCGGGGTGCAAATTTCACCAACCGATTAAACAGCACCTTTGCGAGAACCTTTCTGTCCGTATTGAGGAGCGCTATGGGACGCCAATTCTCAATACGGGTCGAATCCTTACCCTTTCATAAAACAATCAAAGCTGACCTCCTCATTGACTTTGGCAGAGTGCCCGAGGATAGACACTCATTAAATACCGCTGTCAAGAGAGGAACTAGGGTTCCTTTAAAGGTCTTATAGAACTCGGATGTTAAGCCATCCGGCCCTGGCGATTTTTTCAGACCTAGTCCGTCAATCGCCAGCATTACTTCCTCTTCTTTGATTGGATCCATCAAAACATTAAGGGAGGAGTCCTCTCACCGGCTCAGGGATAGTTTCAGCCAGGAAAGCCGACATCTCCTCCCGGTCTGGATCCTGCCTACCCAAAAGGTGAGAGTAGAAGGATCTAACGACCTCCAGAATCCCTGACTTGGATCTCCTCAGGGACCCTGTACTGTCTATTAGTCCTGTCACTATTTTACGACTCACTGACATCTTACAGTTCCTGTAGGGGTCGGGCGAGCGGTACCTCCCGAAATCCCTCTCAAGAACCAAAGATGCGTGCCTATCATACTGACACCTCTTGAGCAACGCTTTCACCCCGGAGATCTCCTCCTGGCTACCTCCGTCCGAGACCAGACGTTCGAGTTTCCTCCTCAGCTCCTGATACAGGTGGTACCTGCTCATGGACCTGAGGCCTGAAAGCCGGCGGAAAAATCCTGACACCCGATATTTAAACAACTCCCACCACTCAGACTTAGTGCCACCTAGATCCAACAAAGGTACCTGGCCCTGGAGAAAATCTTCAAAGGCCTGTCTTATTTCCGCTTCTTCCAGGAGAGTAGAATTCAGCCTCCATATACCTCGACCCATCCGAAGGGATTCTGCAATGTTCAGAGAAAACAAAATCATACAGTGGTCGGAGAATTCCACCTCAACAACGGACACTGGTGAAGAGATGGCTTCCTCCTTCAAAAAAAACCTATCTATCCTAGACCTACAGCTTCCTCTTTGATAGGTGAACCCGGGGTGACCTGGGGTATGCCTGATGTGGATATCCACCAGGCGAGCCTCGCTAGCTATGCTATTTAAGGCTATACTATCGTAGGCCAGTCTGTCTATGGAACCTCCTCTATCGCGGGGTCTAACGACAGTGTTAAAATCCCCTCCAAAGATGACCTGTCGCCTAGAAAAAAGGAAAGGCTTAATCCTCATAAAGAGACTTTTCCGGTCCCACTTAGTTTGGGGACCATAGATGTTGATTAATCGCAATTCTTGTCCCTTTATGAGAACATCTAAAATCAGGCACCTTCCCATTTCTAATTCTATCATCCGTCGGCATTTTACCGGTGCGGTGAAAAGAACCGCCACACCGCTATATGGCTCGGCCGCAAGAGACCAGTAGGAGGGCCCGCGTCGCCAATCCCTCCTGGCTTTTACGACGTCTGCCAAAAGCGCCAGCCTGGTCTCTTGCAAAAACAAAATGTCAGCTTCAACTCGGCTGAGAAAATCAAAGGCCATAAATTTAGCCATATCTGACTTAATGCTGGCGACATTAATGGAAGCCAGCGTCAACGGTGTGGGTACCGCCATCCTGGATGATAAAATTAGATGGCTTTCTTCTTCCCACCCCTGTCATGGTCTGAGGAGGACCCCCCAGACTCTCTCCCTTTCTTAGCACGTTTTTTGAAGGTGGTGGAGTCCATCCCCTCCTGGCGGACCTCCCCCCCCTCACTCACACTCCCATCCTCGTCCCCCTGCCCCAGGTTGACCCCTGCCCCAGAGGCCTTTGTACCTCTCGGGTGAAGGGGTCCGGCGCCCTCTGAGACCCCTACCTCACCCTCCTCTTCACTTTGCTGAAGAGCTGGAAAATCCATGAGGGCTTGGTAGCGGTTGGGGGAGAGCACCAGAGGGGTGCAGATGTTGCCTTCCGTGGCCGGGGCATGGCCAGATGACTTTGGCCCGCTCAAGATCTTGCCCTGTGTCCCAGGTGTTTTTTTAGGCTGTACCCACTCTTCCTCACCAACACTTTCATATTGGGAGGATTGAGAGTCCTCAGCCGCTTGCTCCCTCTGGATCCTCCTGACCTCCTCATCCAATTCAGTGTCCCCAAGGGCATCCGTCTCCAGGGCAGGCTCCGGGTTCAGGCCAGAGGTCCGCCCAGTTGCCTGGGCTTCCCTCAGCTCCCTCTCCTTTTGCCTTTTCTCCAGCCTTCGATGGTAGGAAGCCTGGAGCCCTCTCCTTGATATCTTCACTTGCCCTTTTGCCCCGCCGTCTCTGCATGCCCCCTCACCCACAGGAGCCACCCCACTTTCTTCTCCTGCAGGCTTGGCGACAACATTGACCACGGAGCGAGGACACCTACTGAATGGGTGACCTAAGTCACCACACAGGTGACACCTAATCTGGTCACACGATGCGGCCAGATGACCTACCCCCCACAATGAGCGCACTTCTGCACCGTGCAGCCTGCGCTCAAGTGTGAGGGGTCGCCACACCGGTGACACAGCCTCGGCTGCCCCTGGTAGAAGACCAGGATGCGATCCCTCCCAAGGAAAGCAGAGGATGGAATGTGGGACACAGTCTGCCCCAGACGCCTAAGTTTAACCATAAACGTCCAGGCCCCTGACCAGATGCCAAACTCATCCAGATTCTTCCTGGGCATCTCCGCCACCTCTCCAAAACGACTTAACCAGGTCATGATGTCAATGCAAGAAAGTGACTCGTTACGGGTGAGAACGGTCACCTTCTTGAGACCATTCTGGCGGGATATCGCTTGTGCAGCAAAATCCCGCCAGCCGGGCTCGTCCTTCACCAGCTCATAATTCCCCCAGAAGACCTCCAGGCCTCCTGGTTGAACAAAGCTGATGTCGAACTCAGCTGAGCCATGAGGGTGTATCAGGGCAAAGATGTCACGTGCCCTGAAGCCCATCCCCAGCAGCAGCTCCACCACCGTTTTCCTGGGGGGACAGATCTCATTGCCACGCCACCGGAGACGGACCACATTCCTCCTGACCACAGCCTGCCCGGTTGTCAGGAGCGACCACTGATCTCCTCTTTTCTCTCGGAAGGCCTCCAACCCGTACCTATCTATCCAAAATGATAGATCCCTCTGCACACCCCCTACAGTCAGGGACTGCTTCCCCTCCCTTAAGGCCTGCAGGAGGCGCTGTTGCAAGTGACCTTCCCCAGGGCCGGAGGACGAGGGTGGGTGGGCTGGTGGTCCCCCCCCCCACTACCCCGGCATAAGTCCTGCTTGGGGCACTGGGAAGAGGAGCACCAGGCCCTCCCACATTTCCGGCTGACACTTTCTCTCGCAACCCTGTCATTCCCTTGGCCAAGCCAGGCTCAACATTTTTTTTCTTTTCACTCGCTTTCCCTGCCCTGACTCCAACTCCCACCTCTGCATCATCAGGTGCAGCTACGGAGGGGCCGCCAGATGACATAAGCGGCACCTCCAAGCAACCCTCCGCATCATCGGTGTCCATATCACTTGCCAGGGCAGGAAAAGACACTTCTCTATTTACATCACTATATACTTCATTAATCACCTCTTTATTTACATCATTGCTCTTTTCTTTACCTTCTTCATTCATTTTTATTTTACGCTCTTCATTAACTTTTATTTTACACTTTTCATTTACTGGTACTGTCACTTTAATTTCTGAGCTGCTTTTCAGCAGCAACTCTGGATTTACATTTGCCAAGCCACTCCCCTCCTCCACTCCGGAGTGACTGGCTCCGCCTCTGCCAGAGGCTTTGGCTCCGCCCTTATCCGAGGCATCGGGTGCCTGCAGACCTATTACGCTGACCGGTCGCGGTGTGACAGGACCGGCCACGTTACAGGCACCCGATCCACGGGACCGCGCTGCCGCTGACTTCCGGTCCGCCCCCTCCTCTGATACTCGGCTCACGCCACGCACCGGTCTCCGGGGCTCGCCGTCAGCCTGCTCTGGGACCACGCCCCCTGCTGCGCTCTGGCCGCCAGTGCCGCCCACTTCACAGCGAGCGCCGTCCGGCGCCATTTTGCCCGTCCTCGCTGCGATCTTCCCGCATTCCCGCCCCGACCCCACTGCAGGAGCCGGGGCTGGGGGGTTTGCGGGTTCTGCACTCCGAACCAGAATCTCTTGTGACCCGGAGTGCAGAGGAGACCCATGGACATACACGAGTCTCACCTCTTTCAGCCGCCTCTCCTCTCTCAGCTTCTGCCGCATCTTTTTCTTCCTCCGTTTCTCTGCTGCTGCACTTTTTTCCTCTTCCTCTGGGGGCAGCTCCGAGCCGAAACTGAACCCCTCCAGCGACACAGGGGATTCCTGGTCGCAGATCTGTGTCAGTAGACCGGGGGGGGTGCTCCTCCTCTGACCCGGAGCTGCTCCCCGGTAAACGTACCATATTCGGTGAAATAGTCCTTGCCGTTAAATGCCCCGACTCGCGCGGCGCCTCTGCGTCCGACTCCTCCCGTGCTGGGACAGGCACCGGCTCGACAGGGGTTTCCTCCATGGCAGCTTCCATGCTTGCTGCCGAGGTTCCTTGACCGCTTCCTCTAACCGCCATTTCCGTAAAACGGTCCTCATTTTTTAACTTTTCAGCGAAAACGCCTCCTCCTTTTAGGATGGTCGCTCTCCTCTCCTCCACTTCCTTCACCTCCCGGAGCAGGGAGCGGACCTGCGCCGAAAACTTGGTTCTCCTGCCGCCAGAGGATTTCGCTACCCTCTGCCGGGCTACCGCTAGCTCTCCACGGAGGCGCTGCAGGGACCTACCCAGGTCTTTATACTCCTCGAGGTGGGCCACCAGGCGGGAGCCAAAAGTGGTAGCCTCCTCTCCCGGCCTCAGTGACCCCCACTCCGCGGGGTCCCTGCAGCCATGGTCTTCCGGGCCCGATCTTGCTGGTCCCTCTCCTGGAGAGTGCTCCATCGCCTCTGCTCTCTTTGCAGCATGCTGCGATGCCTCAGCCCTGGGGGGCGACGAGGCCACATTGCTGCAGCCCCGAGATGACCTTCTCTCCCCCAGGGCTGGCTCCACTTTCCCAGCCGGCTGGGATGTCCCTCCACCCCCCACCGGCCTACTCCGGAGGGTGGAGGACCGGGACTCCATCTCCGGATGGAGCCCCCCTCAGGGCACTCTGCAAGCCCAGACAGGTGTAACAAACCTGGGCAGGTAATAAAGCAGAGTCCCTGGGAAGGTATATACAAAAAGCACCACACCCAAAACCAAAGCACCTCCTCACTCCTCAGAAAGCAAGCCGCATCTGCTTGTTGCTTTTACATCCATGTATGGATGAACCCCGGAAGGCATCTGCCAATAAAAAGGGTAAATTTTTGGAGGGCTTGTCAAAAGCCATTGCTTGTTGCTTTTACATTACATCCATGTATGGATGAACCCCGGCAGGCATCTGCCAATAAAAAGGGTACATTTTTGGAGGGCTTGTCAAAAGCCATTGCTTGTTGCTTTTACATCCATGTATGGATGAACCCCCGGCAGGCATCTGCCAATAAAAAGGGTACATTTTTGGAGGGCTTGTCAAAAGCCATTGCTTGTTGCTTTTACATTACATCCATGTATGGATGAACCCCGGCAGGCATCTGCCAATAAAAAGGGTACATTTTTGGAGGGCTTGTCAAAAGCCATTGCTTGTTGCTTTTACATTACATCCATGTATGGATGAACCCCGGCAGGCATCTGCCAATAAAAAGGGTACATTTTTGGAGGGCTTGTCAAAAGCCATTGCTTGTTGCTTTTACATTACATCCATGTATGGATGAACCCCGGCAGGCATCTGCCAATAAAAAGGGTAAATTTTTGGAGGGCTTGTGAAAAGCCATTGCTTGTTGCTTTTACATCCATGTATGGATGAACTCCGGCAGGCATCTGCCACCATAAAGGGTACATTTTTTGAGGGCTTGTCAAAAGCCATTGCTTCTTCTTTTACCACCTAATATGTATGAACCCTGGCAGGCATCTGCCGCCAAAAATGGTTAATTTTTGTACCTTTTTTAACAATGCATTAAGCATACAACATGCACAAGTACAGTGGTTTCTGTTAGTTATCACCGTGTCCCATCCGTTTTCCTATAGCCATACATGTTGGCGAAACTTTGACACTAACTTTGCCTTAAAGACAGCTCAAAAGTACTTGGATACACTCATGGGTGACCTAAGAGTGTTAAACAGAGCTTCTAGGGCTTTTAAACAGTGTTATACACGATTTTTAGGGGCTTTCTTGTATTACAGGTTCGGTCAGAACTAGTTCGGTCCGAATCTAACTTTTTCATGAAATTCGGCGAACCAGCCCCTATTGAACTTTTCATAAGTCCGCTCATCTCTACCCAGCACCATCCTGAGGGACCTAGTTTGATTGTGGCTGTGGGTTCTCTTCTATGTATGCCACTGGCGGCTACTATGAATTCATGACCATTGTGATGATTACTAGAAAAACGTACTGAACTAGACTTTAAACTTCACAAGTTCTTTAAATTAAATACTAACAGTATGCAGATATCATCTAAAATGGACTAACATGTTCCCAGGAGAATGTTGTCAAGACCTTAACCATCCGTGACAGTTTCTTTGGGATTTTTCAGACAATCTACTTTTTTGTTTAGAGGCTAAAGGTCAAGCTGATGAGATATCAAACACAATGACATCAGACATTTTAGAACTCAGTTTTGTTGTTCTTGTCTCATATTTAGAATTGCTCAGTGTCCTTCTTATGAAATCCCAAGATTACTCATAATCAGTGGCGTAACGATTTCGGTCACTGATCCCATTAGGCTGTCTCATCAGCGTCAGAACATTATAAGTGATGCGGCACACAACGTCAGGACTTTGTCAGACCGCTTGATGTGGCAGCCTGAGGGGATCCGTGGGCAAGAGGAGTTGAAGGGGCAGTGAATTTTTTTCTTTTTAAATACAGTATATGTCTGATTAGTGGGACGACTGATCTAGGGGGTCTTATCGGAGGGGGGAGGCAAAGGGGCCGCCAACACGTGGGCCCAACACTCCCTGGTTATGCCCTGCTTATAATTTACATCAATAATGTACTAAGGGCTGATAATGTGCAGACTCTAAATTCACACCGCGCTCTGGGTTTACGTTTGCCTATAAATAGAAGAAAACGGCGTTAAAAAAAGGTATATTTTATATACAGTCAACAGTCATTTTCAATACAGTTGGGGCTGTAGGATTCTAATGTAATCTGTCCAAGCATTAGCCAAAAGGACACTTTTTTGGCATATGTTTGGCGATAAAAGTCTTTGAGTATTATAGGCGTAGACTTTGGGAGATATTCCCAGCTGAGACACTGACCTTGCACCACAGATCTTACAGCCTTCAAAAGTGATATGTGTATACATAAAATTGATATCCAGCTTAAGGAGAGTGGACTGTGTTAATTTGTTGATTTTTTCCCCAAGATCCAGTAACTCATCAGAGTTATTTTGCCAAGTTTTGCTTCGACTAATGGAGAACACCTTTAAGCCAAGCTGGAGAAGTGCGTGTTCGAGAGAAAGTCTCTACCCTTCCTGGGCTATATCATCTCTCATCAGGGCCTCAAAAATGATCCTGAGAAGGTAAAGGCTGTTTTGGAATGCCCACGCCCTGAAGGCTTAAGGGCCATACAGCATTTCCTGAGATTTGCCAACCCCTACCGGCTGTTCTCTTCACTGACAGCCCCCATCTCGACCCTCACCAAAAAGGGCATGAATGCCAAGGTGTGGACTCCAGAAGCAGAGGCTGCATTCAAGAGCTTAAAGAAGGCCTTCACGTAAGCCTCAATCCCTCATCATCCTGATGTGTCCCTACAGTTTTCATTGGAGGTGGACGCCTCCTCTGTTGCTGCTGGCGCACTTTCCATCCAGAAAGGTTCCAAAGGCAAGACTGTGGTATATGGCTACTACTCTAAGCTGTTTTCTCCTGCAGAGTGCAACTACTCGATTGGGGATCAAGCTGGCTCTGCGGGAGTGGAGACACCTACACGAAGGCGCAGCTCATCCAATCCTGGTCTTTACAGACCACAAGAACCTCACCTATCTCCAGACGGCCCAATGGCTGAACCCTCATCAGGCCGGGTGGTCGCTGTTCTTCGCTCGGTTCCAGTTTGAGCTCCACTACCGACCTGCCGACAAAATGTGAGGGCCGATTCCTTGCCTAGGTCATTCGAAACAGAGGACACTGTGGAGTCCCCACAGAATGTCATTGACCCTTCCTGCATCATCTCTGTCAACCCTCTGCAAGTTAGACAGACAACCTAAACAAAACCTCACACCAAAAAATGGCGTATATTGGGGTCCCTTATTACAAGTAGACAACCTAAAAGCGAACCATACAGGGACATAGCCCTTAGAGAAATAATATACTAAATAATATACAAATGTACAAAAAATCTTTATTAAATATGACCAATAACATATAATGGAAAGAAGATGGGATACATCATACACGGAGATATATACAGCAGGGTCAGGTGGAATAGACCATGACAAACAGAGTCAACCATCCAAAAAATGACCAAACCACACTCATATGACAATTTTATAAACCTATGGATATAAGGTGATAAAGTCCATACATGGTATAATGCTATCAGCTTAATTGTAATAATGTACAAAGATAGACAATGGAATATACCATTGCCCTCTATTGCCTGCAAAGTGTATAGTAATACATGAAAAAATAGTAACAAAGTGTAAAGTGTCCAAAGAACACAGGTAGGTTTAAATGGCCAAAAAATAAATGGCAAAAACTGGACACGATACTGCAGTCATGTAGAGACTGAAGAGCTAGCACATACCCTGGGACATGATGCAGAGCGCAGGAGATCAAGGAAGGTGGATGGATGAATAAACGCCTCGACGCGCGTTTCGCTTCGTCAGGAGGCTACATATAATAAAACTCTAGGGGTTTATATAGTGGGGAGATGAGGTTAGACTCACCTGTGGTGAATGAAAATCGGCGCTCGACACGCCCGCCGGGCGGCGCACACATCACAGGACGCGCCGCGCGTTAGATGACAAGCGTCACATGATACAACATCACCATGACAACGCTAGACGCTAAGCGGCACTCCCGGATGCGGGCACCACCACGCACGCGTGATCGAGCGTCTGTGCAAACAACACAGGAGAGACAACGACGATAACTAGGACAAGATAAAAAAGAATATAGAAAAAACAGGAATGGGGATTGCCATAGCGATAAGACCGGCTAGAAATAATTATATAAAAACGGGACAAATATAGAATATGAAAAACATGAGCACATGAATAAAAAAGTGCAAAAGTGAAACATAAATAAGGTGCAAATGTGAAAAACGGAAGACATACACCAATATACTGGTGATGAAGATAATATAATATAATATATAAAATAAATTATACAAAATGAATAAAAAAGTGAAGATAATAAGCACATAATATAAATATATAAATATATATTAAAGTGAAAGAGTGTTATAAATACAATATATATAAACCATGCACAATATATAAACAATAAAAATAATTATATAAAAAAAAAATATATATATATATATAGACAGAACCATCATAGAATAAATAAATACAATTCATATAAAATCTCGCAAATGAAAACCAAGAATGGATGATATGATGTACAGTATAAGAGGTCAAATACATAATCTTAAAATATAATATAATACAATTATAATGTATATATATAAAACGCTACAATTAAGAAAATATAATAGTCACAAATATACAATAAATCGAATAACGAGCAAAAATATGAAGCTCATACTACATCAGTACAAATAGATATTTTTAAATCTTCTCCACTCCTAAGTTCAAATTAAGACGGTCTTCTCCAATGTATAGGAAGGTAAACCCACTCGCTGCAGGGAACACACTGGAACATAAAAAATAGATATAAAAAACAAGAAACACCCTAGAGGAAATAAAACCCTCTGCAAGTTAGAAACATTCCTCCAGGAAGGACCTTTGTACGTCTGGCAGACAGAGGAAGAATCCTTCGCTGGGGACACAGTTCCAAGATGGCAGGTCACGCGGGTGGTGTAAGACCCGAGACCTAATTGCCCATCAGTTCTGATGGCCCACGCTACCCAAAGACGTCACGGATTTAGTCTCCTCTGTACAGTGTGCGCAGCAAATAAAGTTGCCCACTCCAGACCAGCTGGCCTGCTCCAACCACTGCCTGTGCCCGATGCCCCCTGGCAACATATTGCAATGGACTTTGTCACAGATCTGCCTCTCTCTGCTGGATGCAGTGTGGTCTGGGTGGTGGTAGATCGATTTTCCAAGATGGTTTATTTTGTTCCACTGACTGGTCTGCCTTCTGCTTCCCGACTGGCCGGTCTCTTCGTCCAACACATCTTCCGTCTGCACGGCTTGCCTCTGCATATTGTCTCAGATCGAGGGGTTCAGTTCACCTCAAAGTTCTGGAGAGCACTCTGCGGTCTCCTCGGTGTAAAGTTGGACTTCCCTCGGCCTACCATCCCCAGTTCAAAGGTCAAGTCGAGAAGGTTACTCAGATTATGGAGAACTATCTGCGGCACTTTATCTCTAGGCAGCATGATGACTGGGTGCAGCTGCTTCCTTGGGCTGAGTTCTCTTATAAAAACCATACTAGTAAGTCCACCACCTCCAGCCCATTCTTCATTGTCTACGGCCAACATCTACAAATACCTCTTCCTGTATCCACTATATCCTAGGTGCTTGCAGCTGACTCTACTTTCAGGGACTTTCTGCAGATATGGCAGCAGAACCGATCTTCTATTCTGCTGGCGGTCGACCGCATAAAGAAAAATGCAGACACTATAAGACGAGAACCTCCCCAGTTTCTTCCAGGTACAAAGGTCTGGCTGTCTTCCAAGAATATCCGGCTAAGGGTGCCATCTTGCAACTTTGCTCCCAGGTTCCTCTGACCCTTCGAGATTCTGCTGCAGATAATTCCTGTCTCTTAAAAACTTCGGCTGCCTCCCACCCTCAAACTTCTTCCATGTCTCCCTGCTGAAGCCCGTGATCCTGAACCGCTACTCCAGGACTCCTAGTTCCGCAGTGGCTCCTGGTAGCTCCTCTGGGATATTCAAGGTGAGGGAGATCTTGGATACCAAGAGAGTAGAAGGAAGAACATTTTATTTGGTGGATTGGAGGGGATTTGGTCCAGAGGAGAGGTCTTGGGAGCCAGAGCAGAACATCAATGCTCCTGCCCTCGTGAAGAAGTTTCTCTCCCGCTCTTGTCCCAAAAAGAGGGGGCGTAAGGGGGGATACTGTAACGTCTATGGTCGCAGACCGTCGTCCTGACTCACCCTCTGATGGCCACGTCCATGGACGAGCAAGTGCCCGGCGGCATCTCCCTCCTGGGTGACGCCGGCACTCACTTCCTGGTCTGGACACTGTCTCCCGCAGGACGCCTAAATGGGCCAGTGCCCGCACATTTGCAGAATACTGCAATTAGCCCAGAATGCTGCTGGACTATAAAAGTGGCTCTGCCCTCTCGATCCTTTGCTGAGCGTTGTTGTGTTACCTTTAGTTTGTCATTGCAAATGGTCTCTAGTGTTTTCCAGTTCCCAGTGTCACCCGTTCCTGCTGCCTGTACCCTGTATCCCATGCTACCGTGCCTCTGTGCATTCAAGAGTTGGAGTCTACAGGAGTCAGTGTGGCGCTATCTACAGTGGGCTGTGTGGCGCTATTTACAGGGGGCTGCTTGTGGCGCTATCTACAGGGGACACTGTGAAACTATCTATAGGGGGCACAAAGGGGGCATTACTACTGTGTGGGACACAAAGTGGGTACGGTTACTGAGAGGAAACTTTTATTGCGTCGAGCACTAAGGGATCATTCTTACTATCTGGGGCACTTTGGATTACGAGTTTGTTTAGAGGATGCGGTATACAGTTTTGTTGTGTGATATCACTCTGCAGCAAGTTATCAGAGTCAAGTTAAAGATGGCTACATCCGTAAGTGCGGAGGATGTTGAAAAATCTGGAAACCAACATGTCTGTGTGCTAAATTCTGCAGAGACGAGTCATCGCTGGAATAAGTCGTTATAGTGGTCAGTGCCGGATGGAGAAAAAAAGGCAAAATGAATGACTCTAATCAGAGAAAACATCACCTGTGAGTCACTGGATATAAATGGCATCGCTGCAATCATAGCAGCCAGTAGAATAAAGTTAACGTGTTATTTTTACTGTGTGCTAAACAATGGGAAAAAAGTGCAAAAAACATAAGCGGAAATGCTGCTTTTTTTTTTGCATTCTTCCCCACAAAAAAATAAATAAAATTGAATCAATGAATTATTTGCACCCCAAAATTATACCAATTAAAACTTCAACCCTGCCTGCAAAAGAGAAGTCATCTTACGACTACGTTAACTCAAAAATAAATAAGCTATACATTTTGGAATAAACACAAAAATGACTTTTTTCTATAAAATATGTTTTTATTGTGCAAAAGTACTAAAACCCAAAAATAACCTATACTTGATAAAGCGTCTGAAGGACGTGAAACAGTCGGCTCTGTTGTCTTTTGAATCCCGTGTTGCCTGCCTCAATCTTGGAATAAAGAGAAACCTTTTGCAAATGGTGAGTGCCGTGCTGTCTTATTTTCTACATGTTGTCAATCAATAAATTATATTCACTCCAAAATGGTGCCATTAAACAATACAATTTGTGTCGCAAAAAAACAAGCCCTCATACAGCTACATCCATGGAAATATAAAAGAGTTATGGCTCTTGAGTTGCAACAATAAAAAGTCTGAGGTCCAAAATACGTGAGGTATTAAGGGGTTAAGAGGAATATGCGTTGATTACTGAGTCTTCAGTAGGAGTGGCAAACATACTTCACAGGTCAGTGATGTCAGCAACAAAAAATAGAATTTTCAAAGACGTAACACAGTTTTTACACATCCTGTCTATTACATTCATGGTGAGGTAACATTGAATATAAAGATATTTAATAGTATTGCTAAGGGGAATTAATCCCCTATTTGTATACAGTTCTATATATACTAGATCATTCCGGTTTGGTCCAGTCATAATATACATAAACAAATACATAGACATTATAAATTTATAACCCTGTACTTTTTTCTTTAATCCTGCTGATGAGCAGTTTTAAAAAGGTGTTTTCTATAAGATTAGACAAGAGAAACACACTAATTACAATAGTGTGCTGCCTCTCTTGTGCCCTCTCTACCCTTGTAATAGCTCATGGTAGCTTGTTTTAAGCAGTCTCCGTGACTAAACCTCTTCAACCAATTATCACGTGCATGCACTTCAGGGGAAGGGTCCCCTTCTTGCATTCTGACGTGCATGTGCCGAGTGGTGTGTCGGTCTTCCGCTGCAATGGCCGAGATCGGAGAAACGTTGGAGCCATTAGTGGGGAGTGCGGTTAGACCGCATGAGGTGCTGTGGGACCCTGTTTCTACAGTTGAACCCCTTGCCGTGGGATCCTGTGTCTGCTATGTCTGCAGTTATGCCCTAACTCCAGCGACTGTTAGACTGGCAGTGGGCTATGAAGTGTAGCATCGGGTAGCCGGACTGGTGAGGTGTAGCGTTGGATCAGAGAAGCTACCGTAAGTTTGTCAGTGAGCCACAGCAGAGACCAGAAGTCCTGTCCCTGAGTTGGCTGTACCTGAGAGCTAATATTTGTTGCTGGGCGAGAAGTCGTGAGCGGTAGGCGGTAGCGAGGTCCTTGTGGGTTGTGAAGAGCCGGTCCTGGGATAACGTTAGCAACCACTGTTTATTGGGAGGTGGCTGTCCTAAAGACTAGTGAGAGGACTGTACTGTTCAGCCTATGTAGAGGACTGTATTGCCCTGAGATCTTGTGAGAGAACTTTATTGCCCTAAGGCCTGTAAACTGGGGTGTCCTGTGAAGTAAGCGGACTGAGGCCAGTACAAGAGAAAGTATGGACTAGTGGAGGATAGTGGGATATAGTCAAGCCACAAGAATTCTTAGAAGCAAGACAAATGATAGTGAGGAATCCCTCTTCCTACAATAAGAGAAGTTCAAGTGTTATGCTATTATCTGCGAGCAAGTTATCTATGCAATGTCTACCGTTACTATTCCTGTTGTTTCAACATTGTAAGTAAAGTTGAGCGATTCTTAAAGAGTCAGTATCCATTTTCTAACAAGGACTTGTACTGGACTGAGTAAACCATAGACCATACTCTGTCACACTGTGGTTGCGCTGTTTTTTTTTTTTGCAAAATCTCTTTTTATTAAGTAAAGAAACAATACATACAAATAAGCAAAACTTCTCAATGCATGTCAGATGTCCGAAGGAGCAACAGAATGACAGTATGCAAAATACATTGTGTGGATATATAATAGGGACTCTAAAGATGTTGCCGTACAGGAAATGCATAGGAAATATCATCCTCACAAAACAGGCGATACCCAAAGTTATCTGACATGACATGCACAATAATACATCAATCATAGAAAGACAACACAGAAAAAACAAAACACATGAATAACCATTGAAATGACATTATCCGGTGACACATCAGAAAAAGAGGTTTACTGCAGATATAAACATTACTTTACAGGACATTGAATAGGTAATGTGTGGGTTCATGGACACGTTAAAGGAAAACTCATATTTCAGGGATATTGGGTATAACAAAATCCCAGATATACCAAACATAGTACTCAAGAAATTAGACATTCCTAAGACAGCGCTATCTAGGAGGGGAACCAAGTGATCAGCCGTATCACACGGAGGTAGGCATACCCCTACCCTTAGCCAGCCAGGGGCCCCACATTTTTAGATATTTATCTCTCGAGTGGTTTACCCAAGCAGCCAATTCCTCTATCCTACAAATATGGTGTACTTTATCCAAACATAATTCCACCGTGGGTGGAATAGGTTGTCTCCAGAGGGTGGGAACAAGCAATTTAGCCGCAGAGATCATCTGCGTCGGAAGGCTGTGCACAGACGGGGTGAAACCAGGTTGAGGCAGCCAAAGCAGTATCAATTCAGCAGTCAGCTTAATATCCGTAGAGCAGATGGAGTTAATTGAGTTTTCAACTCCTTTACAAAAACTAGTCAATTTGGGGCAGGTCCACCATATGTGTAGATAGGAGCCTATTCCCTCATGACACCTCTAGCAAAACCTATCGGCTACTAAGCCAATGGAGGAAAGGAATTCTGGAGTTCGGTACCAGCGAGTAACAAGTTTATAGGAATTTTCCTGAATACACACACACCTAGAAAACCCCATGGCAGACTTTAGTATAAACTCTACGTCAGATTTTGAGAAAGACAATCCCAGTTCCTTCTCCCATGTTCTCACATAATGGGGCGTTAGGGGTGGCATCCCCAATAAAATACCTTTATATGATTTAGACAAGATTTTAGCTGGAGTGGCTGGCAATAAAATGTAATTTTCCAACCAAGTCGGGTCGACTAGGGGAGGCGTAGACTGAGCCCTAAAAGTAGTGATGGTAGCTGTGTAATCTGCCAATTGTAATGCATTTGGCTTACTCCATTCCCGTTCCATAAAGATAGAGGTCAGATCAGGTGGCCCCCCTGGCTCCCTCAGAGCAGATATTCGTATCATATTTAACCTCCGCCAAAAATCTGTCATTCTATCAGGTGGTCTACCAAGAAAGGAGGGCAGAACGCTCAAGGGAGCAAGTGGAGAGAGGAGGTTCCCCGACATATTCAAAGCTCCTGCCTTGTGACACACCTCAATCGTCCCCCTAGTAACAGGACTCAAATCTCCCCTTTTAGAATGCAGGGCATACTGTACCCAGAGCAAATTAAGCATGTCAGGCCCCAAAAGAGTTCTTTCCATAACAACCGATAGTGAGGTATTACCTCCATCCGCTAATTGCGTCCATTGAGCTAAGTGATTAGCTATGAAATACGTTTCCAAGTCGGGCAATGAAAATGCCCCCTTGTTCCTTTTTCTGTATTAGAGAGGCATAGGCTAATCTAGGACGCTTAGAATTCCACAGAAAGGAGATGAACAGAGTTTTGAAGTTTCGAAAATAACTCTTCGGAACAGCTATCGGCAAGGCAATCAACATATACATAATCTGCGGGAGAATGTAGGTGACTAGTAAGTTCTTCCTGCCAAACCACGAGAGGAACGGCAAACTAATGGACAACGTTTGCGTCCGGATTTTGGTAAAAAGGGTCTTATAATTAAGAATAAATAGCTCCCTCAAGTCAGCAGGTATCATAATCCCCAGGAATTTAATTGCATTAGGAGGCCACTTGAAAGGGGTGCAACTTTGCAATTGGGAAATAATCTGAGTGGAGACATTGATGTTTAGCGCTTCCGATTTGTTGAGATTTATTTTAAAATTGGAGACATAACCAAACTCATCGAACAGTGCAAGTATATGCGGTAGAGCAGACAGTGGGTTGGTGATAAAAAGGAGAAGTTCATCAGCAAAGGCCGCAATTTTGTGTTCTACAGCTCCTACCCTCAAACCCTTAACCTCATCATGTTGTCTGATATGTAACAGCAGTGGCTCCAATGCTAGAATGAAAAGAGCTGGAGAGAGAGGACAACCCTGTCGAGTGCCATTTTTTATGAAAAAGGGGGCTGACAGAAGGCCGTTTACTCTAATTTTGGCTGAAGCTTTGGAGTATAAGGAGAATATAGCTCGTATAAACGGCAGAGGGAATTTAAATTTTGCTAAGGCACTTCGAATAAACCCCCAGTTGACCCTATCAAAGGCCTTTTCGGCATCGGTTCCCAAAAGGACAAGAGGTAGTCCTCTCCCCCGTGCATAGTGTATTGCATTAATTACTCTGGAAATATTGTTTTTCCCCTCTCGCCGTGGGACGAAACCTACTTGCTCCTCCGCTATCAATTTCGGTAAGAATTTTGCTATCCTGCTAGCCAGTAGCTTGGCCCACCACTTCACATCAGTATTTAACAATGAAATTGGTCTATAACTTGCACAGTCGTCAGGGGTCTTCCCTTCTTTAGGAATTAGAGTAATGAAGGATTCCAGAGCCTGTGGTGGGAGGGAAGAACCTGAAAGAAGGGAATTACAAACCTCTAGAAATTGTGGGAGAGGTGTGTTACGGAACTTCTTGTAATACGTAATGGGCAGACCGTCAGGCCCAGGACATTTCCCTGACGGGATGGTGGTAAGACTAGTCTGTAATTCTTGTAGTGTAAAGGGGGCTAAGAGGGATGCACCTTCGCTATCTGACAATTGAGGTAAATCAAATTTATCTAGAAAAGTCTGCACCGCAGTGGCACGATCGGCGCGTGTGGATATTGAGGTGTCCGAGAACCCCTGGGAGTCCAGATCATATAGATTAGAGTAAAATTGCCTAAAAGCTTCAGCAACCTGTGGGGTGGTAGAGACCCGCTGACCCGAGGCAGTCCTAACAGTAGATACAAAAGACTTCTCCGTCTGTGTTTTAAGCATTTTGGACATCAATTTTGAACCTCTATCCCCATGTTAATATATACGACATTTAAGTTTCTGAAAGGACTTAGCCGTCTGAATATTGAGCATATCTTTAACCCCTTCCCGCTCCTTGACGTACTATTACGTCATGGCAGCTGTATCGTTCGCGCTCCATGCCGTAATAGTACGTCACGGGAGTAACGGCCGTTTCGGCCGTCCTCCCGACACATACAGGAGCTGTGACACTGCTGTCTTGTTCAGCAGCTGTCACAGCTCCTACAGCGGGGACCGATCGCTGTGTCCCCGCTGATTAACCCCTTAAAAGCCGCGTTCTATAGAGATCGCGGCTTTTTAGGGGTTAAGCTGCCATCGCCGGCCTGCTACGCGATAGCGGCCAGCGATGGTGACTATGGCAACCGGACACCAAACAATGGCGTCCGGCTATGCCATAGACGGAAGCCTAGTGGGTCCTGACAACGTCAGGACCCACTATGCTTGCTGTCAGTGAGTAGCTGACAGTTCTAATACACTGCACTACGCATGTAGTGCAGTGTATTAGAATAGCGATCAGGGCCTCCTGCCCTCAAGTCCCCTAGTGGGACAAAGTAATAAAGTAAAAAAAAAGTTAAAAAAAGATGTGTAAAACTAAGAAAATAAAAGTTTTAAAAGTAATAAAAGTAAAAGTCCCACTTTTTCCCTTATCAGTCCTTTATTATTAATAAAAATATATAAACAAACAAATAAACTATACATAATTGGTATCGCCGCGTCCGTAACGGCCTGAGCTACAAAATTATTTTGTTATTTATCCCGCACGGTGAACGCCGTAAAAAAAAATATTAATAAACCGTACCACAATCACAATTGTTTGGTCACTTCACCTCCCAAAAAATGGAATAAAAAGAGATCAAAAAGTCGCATGTACCTAAAAATGGTACTGATCGAAACTACAGTTCGTTACGCAAAAAATAAGTCCTCGCACGGCTTTATTGATTGAAAAATAAAAACGTTCTGGCTCTTAGAATAAGGTAACACAAAAAGTGAATGATTGTTTACAAAACGTATTTTATTGTGCAAACGCCATAAGACATAAAAAAAAACTATAAACATCTGGTATCGCCGTGATCGTATCGCCCCGCAGAATAAAGTGAATATGTCATTTATAGCGCACGGTGAACGCTGTAAAAAAAAAAGTATACAAAAACAATAGTAGAATTGCTGTTTATTAGTCACCACGCCACCTAAAAATGGAATAAAAACTGATCAAAAAGCCGCATGCACCCCAAGAAAACTACAATGGATTCCTCAAGGGGTCTAGTTTCCAAATTGGGGTCACTTTTGGGGGGTTTCCAATGTTTTGGCACCACAAGACCTCTTCAAACCGGACATGGTGCCTAATAAAAAAGAGGGCTCAAAATCCGCTAGGTGCTCCTTTGCTTCGGAGGCCGGTGCTTCAGTCCATTACCGCCCGAGGGCCACATGTGGGATATTTCTCTAAACTGCAGAATCTGGGCAATAAGTATTGAGTTGCGTTTCTCTGATAAATCCTTTTGTGTTATAAAAAAAATGGTATAAAAAGAGTAAATTTCACCTCTACTTTGCTCTAAATTTCTGTGAAACACCTAAAGGGTTCATAAACTTTCTAAATGCTGTTGTGAATACTTTGAGGGGTCTAGTTTCTAAAATGGGGTGTTTGATAGGGGTTTCTAATATATGGGCCCCTCAAAGCAACTTCAGAAATGAACTGGAACCTAAAAAAATAAATAAATGAGGCAATACTTCGCTTCTTACATTATACTGATAATGAGCCGTGCCCACTCCGAGATGACCCCAGTTTTGACCGTTTGTATAAACGGAGACCCCTATTAGACCGTTCCAGTGCCCGGCTTTCCCAAGCATACACCCCCGAGAAGTGTTTTTCTATTGATGAGTCCCTGGTACATTTTAAAGGGAGGGTTCAATTCCGCGAGTACCTGCCGGGTAAGAGGGCAAGGTATGGCGTGAAGATGTATAAGCTGTGCGAGAGTGCATCAGGGTATACCTACAGGTTTAGGATATATGAAGGAAAGGCCACCCCCAAACCAGACTGCATCCTGGACTACAATAGGTACATGGGTGGGATGGACTTGTCAAATCAAGTCCTGAAGCCCTACAGCGCCATGCGGTGTGGTATAAGAAGCTGGCCGGGCACATCATACAGATGGCTTTGTACAATGCGTATGTGCTACGTCGATGTGCAGGCCAGAGGGGAACTTTCCTGGAATTTCAAGATCTAATCTTTAGGGACCAGGAAGGGGGGGCACCCAGTACTTCTGGAAGCGAGGCCACACGCATCGTACCAGGGCAACACTTTCCAGGAGAAGGTCCCCAAACCGGTGGAAAGGGAAAGAGTCAAAAGAGGTGCAGAGTCTGCTATAAGAGGGGGATAAGGAAGAACACAATATACCAATGTGACACGTGTCCCGAAAAACCAGGGCTCTGTATAAAAGATTGTTTTAAAATGTATCATACATCCCTTGATTTTTAATTTACCCTGATGCACTCCGCACAGCTTACCCCCCTCATCTTTCCCTTCTGAGCCCTGCCGTATGCCCAGGCAGCTGATAACAGCCACATGTAGGGTATTGTCGTACCCAGGAGAACCCACATTACAATTTAAGGGGTGTATATCTCCGGTGGCGCATGCTGGGCACACTATATTGGACACTGAAATGGCATATACATATATAAAATTGCAAATCTCACACTGCACCATCTGCTGCGCATTATCTTTTACACAGTACCTGTGGGGTCAAAATGCTCACTACACCTCTAGATGAATGTCTTAAGGGGTGTAGTTTTTAAAATGGGGTCACTTCTCGGGAGTTTCAACTGTACTGGTACCTCAGGGGCTTCTGCACACATGACTTAGCACCAGAAAAGCTCCAGTAGGCCAAATGGTGGTCCTTTCCTTCTGAGCCCTCCCATGGGCCCAAAGGGCAGTTTATCACCACAAATGGGGTATTGCCGCACTAAGGACAAATTGGGCAACAAAATGGGGTATGTTGTTCCTTGTGAAAATAAGAAATTTTGATCAAAAATGACATCTTATTGGAAAAAATATAATTTTTTTCATTTCACAGCCCAATTCAAATAGGTGCTGTGAAAAAACTGTGCGGTCAAAATGATAACAAAAACCATAAATGAATTCCTTGAGGGGTGTAGTTTCCAAAATGGGGTCACTTCTGGTGGGTTTCCATTGCTTTGATACCTCTGGGGCTCTGCAAATGCAACATGGCATCCGAAAACCAATCCAGCAAAATCTGGACTCCAACAAACACATAGCGCTCCTTTCCGTCTGAGCCCTCCCATGGGCCCAAACGGCAGTTTATCACCACAAATGGGGTATTGCCGCACTAAGGACAAATTGGGCAACAAAATGTGGTATGTTGTTCCCTGTGAAAATAAGAAAATTTTATCAAAAATGACATTTTATTGGAAAAAATATCATTTTTTTCATTTCACAGCCCAATTCTAATAGGTGCTGTGAAAAAACTGTGCGGTCAAAATGATAACAAAAACCATAAATGAATTCCTTGAGGGGTGTAATTTCCAAAATGGGGTCACTTCTGGTGGGTTTCCATTGTTTTGATACCTCAACGCCTCTTCAAACCTGGCATGCTGCCTAAAATATATTCTAATAAAAAAGAGGCCTCAAAATGCACTAGGTGCTTCTTTGCTTCTAGGGCTTGTGTTTTAGTCCACGAGCGCAGTAGGGCCACATGTGGGACATTTCTAAAAACTGCAGAATCTGGACAATACATATTTAGTAGTGTTTCTCTGGTAAAACCTTCTCTGTTACTAAAAAAAAATTGAATAAAATTGAAATTCAGCAGAAAAAATGAAATTTGCAAATTTCATTTCCACTTTGCTTTAATTCCTGTGAAATGCCTGAAGGGTTAAAAAACTTTCTATATGCTGTTTTGAATACTTTGAGGGGTCTAGTTTTTAAAATGGGGTGTTTTATGGGGGTTTCTAATACATAGGCCCCTCAAATCCACTTCAGAACTGAACTGGCACCTCCAAAAAAAGGCTTTTGAAATTTTCTTAAGAATATGAGAAATTTCTGTTTATGTTCTAAGCCTTGTAACGTCCAAGAAAAATAAAATAATGTTCAAAAAACGATGCCAATCTAAAGTAGACATATGGGAAATGTGAACTAGTAACTATTTTGGGTGGTATAACCGTCTGTTTTACAAGCAGATGCATTTAAATTCTAAAAAATGCTATTTTTTGTAAATTTTCTCTACATTTTGCAATTTTTCACAAATAAAGACTGAATATATCGACCAAATTTTACCACGAACATGAAGCCCAAAGTGTCACGAGAAAACAATCTCAGAATCGCTTGGATAGGTTTAAGCATTCCGACGTTATTACCACATAAAGTGAAATATGTCAGATTTGAAAAATGGGCTCTGAGCCTTAAGGCCCAAACTAGGCTGCGTCCTTAAGGGGTTAAGTTGGTGTCGGAGGGAGTCTAGATCTGTGCGGAGTGAGTCCACCTCAGTGTGTTTATGAAGTTGTTCTAGGGCCGAGATCTGTGCCAATAGAGAATGCATTCTCTTAGTCCTATCTCTCTTCAGACGAGAGCAGAGTGCAATAAATTCCCCCCTAATATAAGCCTTGTGTGCTTCCCACACCATGGGCATTGAAACATCTGGGGTTCTATTGAGACGGAAATACTCTTCCAACTTTACATCTATAGCCGCCATGTGAGCCTCATCTGAGAGTACAGTATCATACAAGACCAAGATCTACTGGGTAAATCCTGTACGTGAATCTTAGCTAGTACTGGTGCATGATCTGAAACAGTAATATGCCCAATTGATGCTGACTGCAAATTCGAAAGATGTGAAGTAGATAGGAAAACGTAGTCTAGCCTACGATACACCTTATGTCTATGGGAGTAAAAAGTATAGTCTTTACCGGATGAGATAACCTCCATATATCAGTCAACTGGCAATTGTACATCATCAATTTAAGTTTGTGCATAGCTCGATGAGTGGTCACACGGGCGGTAGAAGTAGAGTCAAGGTCCAATTCCAACACTACATTCAGATCCCCCCGACAACCAACATCCCCTCCCCAAAACCCTTAAGTGTTCTCAAAGCCCTCAACAACCAAGGGATTTGTTTATCATTTGGGGCATATAAACTAGCTATAGTAATTTTGGTGTTGCAGAGTGAACCCTTTAGAAAAACATATCGACCTTCTGGATCTATTTTTTAAGTTTCTACTTTAAAAGGGAGGTCTTTGTGGATACCAACAGATACTCCTCTGGAGGCAGAGGTATGGGTACTATGAAACCATTGACTATAGGTGGACACGGATAGATGGAGCACACGATTATGCCTAAAATGAGTCTGCTGCAACATCAACACTCCTGGTGTCTCTTGTCTAAGCACTGAAAAAACCTGGGATCTCTTTTGTGGAGTACTGAACCCATTCACATTTAGCGTCAGAAAAGTAAATCGGAGCCATGACCCTGTAGAAAAACTGTCAGCTTCTGAATAGTGTGTAGGTGAGAGTACCGGATAAGTGTGAAACATACATATAACTATATACAAGTGATAAATCATAAAGAGAAAGGCAGCGACATACCATATAAGATGTAATGTTAAGGAGGCGCCCCCTATCCCACAGGGTGCGCCCCACACACAAGTATGCGGCAGCCTAAGTGTAGGTTTACGGGAGGGGGGGGGGGTCAGAAGAGGAAACCAACCTCATTAGACATATATAGAGAACACAGACTTATACATAAGCATCATGACATTAGCAATATAAGGAGGGTTGATATATACATACAATATAAGAAGCATTGAATACGGGCCGTAATGGGTAACCCATAGCAACTGGTTCCCAGCAATCTGGGGGCAACAGAAGCGGCGGCGGAAAGAAACACTGTAGACCCCAAAATGTGGGACAGCAACGACAAAATGACAGAACAGCAATCAAACCGCCATCACCGTCAAAGGGGGAGAGGACACTGGAGTACTCCCAATCAGTGAAGCCCCCAAAAGAGCTCAGGGTGCGTCTGTTAGTTGGTCCGACCTTTTCCTGGTGCTGTTGCGTGGACCTTTACATTTCTGGGGTTTGTGCCAAGCATGAGGATCGGCAACCCCTTGTGGAAGAGCATCCCGTTGTATCGGCATCCAGTCTGGTAGGTCAATTTTTTCAATACCTAGTTTCGACCAGGCTTTAGAAAGATCCTCCGGTGTTCTGATGGTGATCTGCCGACCCTCCTTCAAAATGGCCAGGCCAAACGGGAACAACCAGCGTATGGGTATTTTCCGCAATCGCAAGGCTTCAGTCAGAGGCTTCATCAGACGTCGTTTAGCCAAGGTACTGGCCGCTAGATCTTGAAAGACCAAAATCTTACTGTGGTCAAACTTCAGGTCAGGGATCGCTCTCGCGGCCGTTAAAACGGCTGCCGTATCCAGATAATTGAGCAGGCCGCATATAACATCTCTGGGAGGTTCATCCCGCGCTGGCTTAGGTCGTAGCGCGCGGTGAGCGCATTCAATGATGACCTGTGCCGCCTTTTCCTGGCCTAAGATGGTGGCAAAAATGATCCTAACAGTAGGTAATATCTCCTCCGTGGAGATATTCTCAGAGATGCCCCGCCGCCTAATATTTTTCCGCCTGCTGCGGTTTTCCTGATCTTCAAGTTGCAGATAAGTGTGATTCAAGTGTGAAAATTGAGAGGCCACAGCGCTTTGTAATGCATCCGCCTGTTGGATAATGGCGGACTGGGTGTCCTCTAGTATTGCCACTCTTTGCCCCACGTGTTGTATGTCTGCTTTAATGGAGGACAATTCCTTCAGGACTGGGGTCATTGCGCTAGCTAGAGCCTTTTTTAGAAACGCTCTAGTAATAGGTAAAGGATCAGACCCAGCTACAGCATCAAAGTGTATGTCTCCCCAACATTCTTCCGGCGGGTTAAATTTCTCCGGCGCCATCTTGCCTTTCCCGGCCGGGGAAACATGCTTCTTGTGGAGGAACTTCTCCATCTCCGACTGCGGTTTACCTGCCCTCGGTGTCCCCCGGGAGTCACTCGACTTGTCACGATTCGTGCGGACCATCGTAGTTAGGAAAAACAGCCCTCCAGCCTTAGAAATCTGTGTCTCTGTGAGGAGCGCCGGGATCAAGCGACCATCTCACATCAAGGTTGGCTCCGCCCCCTGGTTGCGCTGTTGTTTGACGTGTACGCTGCACGTTCACATCCATAGGTGGTTTCGCAATCCCGTGAAATGTAGTGGCGTAGCAATCATGAGGACCCAGGGAGATGCAGAACATATCTAAACTGAGTGACTAGGCAGGCTGTGGTAGGAAGGAGCCTCCCCTAAACCCAGAGTGGCACTGTAGTCACTATGTAACACCAACCTGGACTAGTTGGCATATATCACTGTTAACGGCTTGTTACATGACCTGTCTACTACTTGTTGTACTACCTGAATTATAAAACAAATGTAAAGTGGTTGCCCAGTTTGGGGGCTGTATTTTATACTGATGACCTATCCACAGATGGGTTACTGCAGCTCTGCCCATATTCACTTGAATAGGAGCAGAACTGTAGTACTGCAGCACGGCCACTCTACAGCGGTCGGAGCCTTCTGCTTCTGGCAGGACCCCTGCATAGCATAGGCAGCCATAACAGCTGATTGGTGCAGCTGTGGATAGGTCATCAGTATAAAAAACAGCCCCCAAACTGGAAAACTCCCTTAAAGAGGCTCTGTCACCA